>NW_027011865.1:0-115000 GCF_036934945.1 Oncorhynchus masou masou | reverse complement strand
ATGTATTCTTAGTCAATTTGAGTGTCCCCCTCCCCCTGTTCAGATAAATTAGTCATTGAAGTCATTTATGTCCCTTCCTACATCCTGATATTACCAGGTTCTGATCACTAGATGGTGCTGTCCCTGCTATTAGGGGATATTATTTTTAAAGAATGTAGGATGGGACATAAACCTAACAACTTCAATGAAAAAAAACAGGTCTCGGGTTTTATGAATAAACAACTGATATTGTGGAAGGAGCAGTTGATGCAGGGTCAGGGTTAGAGGTCACGGTTAGTGTCGTAGCTAAATGACAGATTCCTCTCCTCCTCCCAGTGTTCTATATGAGTGGAAGGAGCGGTTGAAGCAGGGTCAGGGTCAGAGGTCAGGGTTAGAGGTCACGGTTAGTGTCGTAGCTAAATGACAGATTCCTCTCCTTCTCCCAGTGTTCTGTATGAGTGGAAGGAGCGGTTGAAGCAGGGTTGCCACATCATCCAGACCACGCCCTCCGGACGCCCTGCCAACATAAGCTCCACCTCCTCCCAGAGGATCTACGTGACGTATCGCCGCGCCACGGAGAGCCAGACCTACGCCGCCCTGGCCGTCACAGACATCTGTGTCATCATCCCCAGCAAGGGAGAGACGCCACCACACACCTTCTGCAAGGTGGACAAGAACCTCAACAGCAGTATGGTGAGATGAGGGAGGGAGGGAGGGAGGGAGGGAGGGAGGGAGGGAGGGAGGGAGGGAGGGAGAACATGGATGCTATGTGTTAACAGAGAGAGAGGTAGAGATAACATGGATGCTATGTGTTAACAGAGAGAGAGGTAGAGATAACATGGATGATATGTGTTAACAGAGAGAGAGGTAGAGATAACATGGATGCTATGTGTTAACAGAGAGAGGTAGAGATAACATGGATGCTATGTGTTAACAGAGAGAGGTAGAGATAACATGGATGCTATGTGTTAACAGAGAGAGAGAGGTAGAGATAACATGGATGCTATGTGTTAACAGAGAGAGAGGTAGAGATAACATGGATGCTATGTGTTAACAGAGAGAGAGAGGTAGAGATAACATGGATGCTATGTGTTAACAGAGAGAGAGGTAGAGATAACATGGATGCTATGTGTTAACAGAGAGAGAGGTAGAGATAACATGGATGCTATGTGTTAACAGAGAGAGAGGTAGAGATAACATGGATGCTATGTGTTAACAGAGAGAGAGAGGTAGAGATAACATGGATGCTATGTGTTAACAGAGAGAGAGGTAGAGATAACATGGATGCTATGTGTTAACAGAGAGAGAGGTAGAGATAACATGGATGATATAAGAAAGAGTGTGGTGTGATTCCAATCCAAACAACACGTGCCGTCTCTGTTTTCAGTGGGGATCCTCTGTCTATCTGTGTTACAAGAAGTCTGTGGCCAAACCCAACACCATAGCCTACAAGGCAGGTGAGTGAACGTCCCTGGAAGAGGAGAAATGACATGTATCTGTAGAAACCCCTACGCTTAGTTAAGTATCTCCTGCACACCACCATATCGCCGCAGTCACGATTTAATTTACCTTTATTTAACCAGGCAAGTCGGTTAAGAACAAACTCTTATTTTCAATGACGGCCTGGGAACAGTGGGGTTAACTGCCTGTTCAGGGGCAGAACGACAGATTTGTACCTTGTCAGCTCGGGGATTCGAACTTGCAACCTTTCGGTTACTAGTCCAACGCTCTGACCACTAGGCTACCCTGCCGCCCGATGATATTATTGCCAGTCTTTAAAACAGACATTTGTCATGGTATATCATATACACATGGCCACAATCAAGAACTGCCACTACCTGTTTAATGGCCGTTAGCATTACGTGGACGGCTGTATACGTGATGTGCTGTTGTCTCTTGGTCGTGTCAGACACAGTTGAACAGTACTATCCTCACAGAGCCCAGTCACTGTCCAAGGCCCTGTAGTATGGTAGCTTCACACTGATTTAAACAACATGTGTTTATTTAACCTTTATCTAATAAGAGGGACTGATAAGCAGGCCCTCTGGCCAGTTCTTTTCATCTGAAACACAATGAGCCCCATTGATGGACAGGCTGACATTCCATTTGACTGAATCATTGTCCCAATTGGCACCCTATTCCCTATAGGCCTCTGTCAAAAGTAGTGCACTACATAGGGAATAGGGGGCCATTTGGGACGCAATCCTGATGTTCCTCTGGAGACTCCCTCCAATCCTCTTGCTCTCCTGTACAGGAAAATACATGCTACTGGAGACTCCCTCCAATCCGCTGCACAGAAAAGACAGGAGACTTCTATAGCCAGCATCCACAGACAAAAGTCTCCAGCTGCTCATTTTGACTGAGAAAAGGTTTTGGTACTTTTTGGGGCGGGTACATTGTGGTACTTGTCATTTTTATGCTAATTCTCTGGTTATGAGTCATTCATGTTTATAACAGGGTTTGGATTCTCCCTGGTTGGCTGGTGAGTCATTCATGTTTATAACAGGGTTTGGATTCTCCCTGGTTGGCTGGTGAGTCATTCATGTTTATAACAGGGTTTGGAGTAAATGTGGACACTGTTTTTCTCTACACTGTTCATTGTGACACAAACGGTTGTAGCTTTTTTCTCCCACAGTTACTTGGTTGTTCAATGCAAATGCTCTAGTGATGAGTCATGGATGTTTACAGCAGGGTCGGAGGGATTCTCCCTGGTTGGCTGGTATATCAGAGATTCTCCCTGGTTGGCTGATGTATCAGAGATTCTTCCTGGTTGGCTGATGTATCAGATTGTCCCTGGTTGGCTGATGTATCAGATTCTTCCTGGTTGGCTGATATATCAGAGATTCTCCCTGGTTGGCTGATGTATCAGAGATTCTCCCTGGTTGGCTGATATATCAGAGATTCTCCCTGGTTGGCTGATGTATCAGAGATTCTCTCTGGTTGGCTGATGTATCAGAGATTCTCCCTGGTTGACTGATGTATCAGAGATTCACCGTGGTTGGCTGATGTATCAGAGATTCACCGTGGTTGGCTGATATATCAGAGATTCACAGTGGTTGGCTGGTGTATCAGAGATTCACCGTGGTTGGCTGATGTATCAGAGATTCACCGTGGTTGGCTGGTGTATCAGAGATTCACAGTGGTTGGCTGGTGTATCAGAGATTCACCGTGGTTGGCTGATGTATCAGAGATTCACCGTGGTTGGCTGGTGTATCAGAGATTCACAGTGGTTGGCTGGTGTATCAGAGATTCACCGTGGTTGACTGATGTATCAGAGATTCTCCCTGGTTGGCTGGTGTATCAGAGATTCTCCATGGTTGGCTGATGTATCAGAGATTCACCGTGGTTGGCTGATGTATCAGAGATTCTCCCTGGTTGGCTGATGTATCAGAGATTCTCCCTGGTTGGCTGATGTATCAGAGATTCACCGTGGTTGGCTGATGTATCAGAGATTCTCCCCGGTTGGCTGATGTATCAGAGATTCTTCCTGGTTGGCTGATGTATCAGATTCTCCCTGGTTGGCTGATGTATCAGATTCTCCCTGGTTGGCTGATGTATCAGAGATTCTCCATGGTTGGCTGATGTATCGGAGATTCACCCTGGTTGGCTGATATATCAGAGAATGTCCCCTGGTTGGCTGTTGTATCAGAGATTCTTCCTGGTTGGCTGATGTATCAGATTCTCCCTGGTTGGCTGATGTATCAGAGATTCTCCATGGTTGGCTGATGTATCAGATTCTCCCTGGTTGGCTGATGTATCAGATTCTCCCTGGTTGGCTGATGTATCAGAGATTCTCCCTGGTTGGCTGGTGTATCAGAGATTCTCCCTGGTTGGCTGGTATATCAGAGAATGTCCCCGGTTGGCTGATGTATCAGAGATTCTCCCTGGTTGACTGATGTATCAGAGATTCTCCCTGGTTGGCTGGTATATCAGAGAATGTCCCCGGTTGGCTGGTGTATCAGAGATTCACCGTGGTTGGCTGGTGTATCAGAGATTCACCGTGGTTGGCTGATGTATCGGAGATTCACCCTAGTTGGCTGATATATCAGAGAATGTCCCTGGTTGGCTGGTGTATCAGAGAATGTCCCTGGTTGGCTGGTGTATCAGAGAATGTCCCCGGTTGGCTGATGTATCAGAGATTCTTCCTGGTTGGCTGATGTATCAGATTCTCCCTGGTTGGCTGATATATCAGATTCTTCCTGGTTGGCTGATGTATCAGAGATTCTCCCTGGTTGGCTGATGTATCAGAGATTCTCCCTGGTTGGCTGATGTATCAGAGAATGTCCCCGGTTGGCTGATGTATCAGATTCTTCCTGGTTGGCTGATGTATCAGAGATTCACCGTGGTTGACTGATGTATCAGAGATTCTCCCTGGTTGGCTGATGTATCAGAGATTCACCGTGGTTGGCTGATGTATCAGAGATTCTCCATGGTTGGCTGATGTATCGGAGATTCACCCTGGTTGGCTGATATATCAGAGAATGTCCCCGGTTGGCTGATGTATCAGAGATTCTTCCTGGTTGGCTGATGTATCAGATTCTCCCTGGTTGGCTGATATATCAGATTCTCCATGGTTGGCTGATGTATCAGAGATTCTCCATGGTTGGCTGATGTATCAGATTCTCCCTGGTTGGCTGATGTATCAGAGATTCTCCATGGTTGGCTGATGTATCAGAGATTCTCCATGGTTGGCTGATGTATCAGAGATTCTCCCTGGTTGGCTGGTGTATCAGAGATTCTCCCTGGTTGGCTGATGTATCAGATTCTCCCTGGTTGGCTGATGTATCAGAGATTCACCGTGGTTGGCTGATGTATCAGAGATTCTCCATGGTTGGCTGATGTATCGGAGATTCACCCTGGTTGGCTGATATATCAGAGATTCACCCTGGTTGGCTGATGTATCAGAGATTCTCCCTGGTTGGCTGGTGTATCAGAGATTCTCCCTGGTTGGCTGGTATATCAGAGAATGTCCCCGGTTGGCTGATATAGCAGAGATTCTCCCTGGTTGGCTGATGTATCAGAGATTCACCGTGGTTGGCTGGTATATCAGAGAATGTCCCCGGTTGGCTGGTGTATCAGAGATTCTCCCTGGTTGACTGATGTATCAGAGATTCTCCCTGGTTGGCTGGTGTATCAGAGATTCACCGTGGTTGGCTGATGTATCGGAGATTCACCCTAGTTGGCTGATATATCAGAGAATGTCCCCGGTTGGCTGGTGTATCAGAGATTCACCCTGGTTGGCTGATGTATCAGAGATTCTCCCCGGTTGGCTGATGTATCAGAGATTCTTCCTGGTTGGCTGATGTATCAGATTCTCCCTGGTTGGCTGATGTATCAGATTCTTCCTGGTTGGCTGATGTATCAGAGACTCTCCATGGTTGGCTGATGTATCAGAGATTCACCCTGGTTGGCTGGTGTATCAGAGATTCTCCCTGGTTGGCTGGTGTATCAGATTCTCCCTGGTTGGCTGATGTATCAGAGACTCTCCATGGTTGGCTGATGTATCAGAGACTCTCCATGGTTGGCTGATGTATCAGAGATTCACCCTGGTTGGCTGGTGTATCAGAGATTCTCCCTGGTTGGCTGGTGTATCAGAGATTCTCCCTGGTTGGCTGGTGTATCAGAGATTCTCCCTGGTTGGCTGGTGTATCAGAGATTCTCCCTGGTTGGCTGATGTATCAGAGATTCTCCCTGGTTGGCTGATGTATCAGAGATTCTCCATGGTTGGCTGATGTATCAGATTCTTCCTGGTTGGCTGATGTATCAGAGATTCTCCCTGGTTGGCTGGTATATCAGAGAATGTCCCCGGTTGGCTGATATAGCAGAGATTCTCCCTGGTTGGCTGATGTATCAGAGATTCACCGTGGTTGGCTGGTATATCAGAGAATGTCCCCGGTTGGCTGGTGTATCAGAGATTCTCCCTGGTTGGCTGGTGTATCAGAGATTCTCCCTGGTTGGCTGATGTATCAGAGATTCTCCCTGGTTGGCTGATGTATCAGAGATTCACCCTGGTTGGCTGGTGTATCAGAGATTCTCCCTGGTTGGCTGGTGTATCAGATTCTCCCTGGTTGGCTGATGTATCAGATTCTCTCTGGTTGGCTGATGTATCAGAGATTCTCCCTGGTTGGCTGGTGTATCAGAGATTCACCGTGGTTGACTGATGAGCCAGTAAGAGAGAGCGATATATCCCAGAGGATATGGGCTAGGCAGGGTGTGTGTGAGAGAGAGTCCCCAGAGGATATGAGCCAGGCAAGGTGCATGAGAACATACTGTATGTAGTCTGCAGTGATGTGCTGCTGGCGTGTTAAGACCTTGTTAAGACCTTGTTAAGACGTGTTAAGTCCTTGTTAAGACTTGTTAAGACTTGTTAAGACGTTGTTAACTGCTGGCGTGTTAAGACCTTGTTAAGACCTTGTTAAGACGTGTTAAGTCCTTGTTAAGACTTGTTAAGACTTGTTAAGACGTTGTTAAGACGTGTTAAGTCCTTGTTAAGACTTGTTAAGACCTTGTTAAGACGTGTGGTGGCGTGTTGTGAGACAGACAGTGTTCCGGGTTAAACACTGTTAATGATGCCAATACACACTCCTAGAGCCTTAAAGGGATAGTTTCACCCAAGTAAGAAAATGACTCTCTTTCTTTGGGACAGCATGATGCTCACCAGTCCAAAACACTGCCTAGAGTTTGGCCTAAATAATAGTGTAATTACTGAGCTAGGCCTAAGTGTAGCTAATTGGCGTCTATGGACAATGACTAGGCCTAATGAACAATAACTTCATTATCTGTCAGCGACTGCTTAGTGCTACAGGAACTGTCTAGTGTTGCATGTAATGATGATTATGATCATGTCATGATACATTAAATGAGAGAGAGTCCTCTATCAACCCACAGCTGTTTAGTGGTTCATTAGGATAGAAACATTCTACATTAACCCACAGCTGTTTAGTGGTTCATTAGGATAGAAACATTCTACATTAACCCATAGGTGTTTAGTGGTTCATTACAATAGAAACATTCTACATTAACCCATATCTGTTTAGTGGTTCATTACAATAGAAACATTCTACATTAACCCATAGGTGTTTAGTGGTTCATTACAATAGAAACATTCTACATTAACCCATATCTGTTTAGTGGTTCATTACAATAGAAACATTCTACATTAACCCATAGGTGTTTAGTGGTTCATTACAATAGAAACATTCTACATTAACCCCCATTTTATTGAGGTGTGATCTCCTTAATTCCTCCCTTTCCCCTCCCTCCCTCCCTCCCTCCCCCTCCCTCCCTCCCTCCCTCCCTCCCTCCCTCCCTCCCTCCCTCCCTCCCTCCCTCCCTCCCCCTCCCTCCCCCCCCTCCCTCCCTCCCCCCCCTCGATCCCTCCATCCCCCCCTCTCCCTCCCTCCCTCTCCCCCTTTCCCCTCCCCCTCCCTCCCTCCCTCCCTCTCCCCCTTTCCCCTGCCTCCCTCTCCCCTCCCTCCCTCCCTCCCTCCATCCCCCTCTCCCTCCCTCCCTCTCCCCTTTCCCCTCCCCCCCCCTCCCTCCCTCTCCCCTTTCCCCTGCCTCCCTCCCTCTCCCCCTCCCTCCCTCCCTCCCTCCCCCTCCCTCCCTCTCCCCTCCCCTCCCTCCCCCTCCCTCCCTCCCTCTCCCCCCTCCCTCCCTCCCTCCCTCTCCCCTTTCCCCTGCCTCCCTCCCTCTCCCCCTCCCTCCCTCCCTCCATCCCCCTCTCCCTCCCTCCCTCTCCCCTTTCCCCTCCCCCCTCCCTCCCTCCCTCCCTCTCCCCTTTCCCCTCCCTCTCCCCTCCCTCCCTCCCTCCCTCCCTCCCTCCCTCCCTCCCTCCCTCCCTCTCCCCTTTCCCCTCCCTCCCTCCCTCCCTCCCTCCCTCCCTCCCTCCCCCCTCCCTCCCTCCCTCCCTCCCTCCCTCCCTCTCCCCTTTCCCCCCTCCCTCCCTCCCCTCCCTCCCTCCCTCCCTCCCTCCCTCCCTCCCTCCCTCCCCTCCCTCCCTCTCCCCTCCCTCCCTCCCTCCCTCCCTCCCTCTCCCTTTCCCCCTCCCTCCCTCCCTCCCTCCCTCCCTCCCTCCTCCCTCCCTCCCTCCCTCCCTCTCCCCCCTTCCCCTCCCTCCCTCCCTCCCTCCCTCCCTCCCTCCCTCCCTCCCTCCCTCCCTCCCCTCCCCTTCCCCCTCCCCCCTCCCTCCCTCTCCCCCCCCTCCCTCCCTCCCTCTCCCCTCCCTCCCCCCCTCCCTCCCTCCCCCCCCTCCCTCCCTCCCCCCCCTCCCTCCCTCCCTCCCTCCCTCCCTCCCTCCCTCCCCCCTCCCCCTCCCTCCCTCCCTCCCTCCCCCCCTCCCCCTCCCCCCTCCCCCCCTCCCTCCCTCCCCTCCCCCCTCCCTCCCCCCTCCCTCTCCCCCCCTCCCTCCCCCTCCCCCTCCCCCTCCCTCCCCCCCCCCTCCCCCCTCCCTCCCTCCCTCTCCCCTTTCCCCTCCCTCCCTCCCCCCCTCCCTCCCTCCCTCCCTCCCCCTCCCCCTCCCTCCCCCCCCCCCCCCCCCCTCCCTCCCTCCCCCCCCTCCCCCCCCCCTCCCCCCTCCCTCCCCCCTCCCTCCCTCCCTCCCTCCCTCCCTCCCTCCCTCCCTCCCTCCCCCCCTCCCCCTCCCCCTCCCTCCCTCCCTCCCCTCCCCCTCCCCCCTCCCTCCCCCTCCCCCCCCTCCCTCCCTCCCTCCCTCCCTCCCTCCCTCCCTCCCTCCCCCTCCCCCTCCCTCCCTCCCTCCCTCCCTCCCTCCCTCCCTCCCTCCCTCCCTCCCTCCCTCCCTCCCCTCCCCCTCCCTCCCTCCCCCCCTCCCCCTCCCCCTCCCTCCCTCCCTCCCCTCCCCCCTCCCTCCCTCCCCCTCCCCCCCTCCCTCCCTCCCCCCCCCCTCCCCCTCTCCCCTCCCTCCCTCCCTCCCCCCCCCCCTCCCCTCCCCCTCCCCCCCCTCCCCCTCCCCCCCCTCCCTCCCTCCCTCCCTCTCCCCTTCCTCCCTCCCTCCCTCTCCCCCTCCCTCTCCCCTCCCTCTCCCCTCCCTCCCTCCCTCCCTCCCTCCCTCCCTCCCTCCCTCCAGGTCTGTTTAGCAGGTATCCTGAGGAGGACTATGAGTCCTTCCCCCTGCCTGAGTCCGTGCCTCTGTTCTGTCTGCCCATGGGGGCCACCATCGAGGCCTGGCCGGCTCAGACCAAATACCCCCTGCCTGTCTTCTCCACCTTCGTACTGACCGGATCTTCTGGAGAGAAGGTGACACACACACACACACACACACACACACACACACACACACCTAACCTTTCGAGAATGGTTATTCCACCATGCACTCCCGTCCACATGCACGCACTAGGTCCAAGGAATGTTATCTCAACAAACAAACACGCATCCACACACTCTCATACATGTGGACACACTTACACACCTCCTAATCCTCAAGAACGCGTATACCTCCTACATATACACACTCTCACACACGTGGACACACATACACACACTCTCACACATTTGGACACACATACACACACTCGGACACACATACACACCTCCTAATCCCCAAGAACGCGTATACCCCCTACATACACACACATGCAGCTAACCTCCAGGGAATGTTATCCCACCGAACACACACACACTGACACACACACACACACACTGACACACACACACACACACTGACACACACACACACACACCTACGCATTTGTATTTTTTATGGATCCCCATTAGTTCCTGCCGAGGCAGCAGCTACTCTTCCTGGGGTTTATTATGGATCCCCATTAGTTCCTGCCAAGACAACAGATACTCTTCCTGGGGTTTATTATGGATCCCCATTAGTTCCTGTCAAGGCAGCAGCTACTCTTCCTGGGGTTTATTATGGATCCCCATTAGTTCCTGCCAAGGCAGCAGCTACTCTTCCTGGGGTTTATTATGGATTCTCATTAGTTCCTGTCAAGGCAGCAGCTACTCTTCCTGGGGTTTATTATGGATCCCCATTAGTTCCTGTCAAGGCAGCAGATACTCTTCCTGGGGTTTATTATGGATCCCCATTAGTTCCTGCCAAGGCAGCAGCTACTCTTCCTGGGGTTTATTATGGATCCCCATTAGTTCCTGTCAAGACAACAGATACTCTTCCTGGGGTCTGAACACATTAAAGCACTTACTGTACATCACACATAAAACAAAAGATATGGTGTGTGTAAAACATTTAACATTACATTTACATTTAAGTCATTTAGCAGACGCTCTTATCCAGAGCGACTTACAAATTGGTGAATTCACCTTCTGACATCCAGTGGCCACCATACAATAATATTACACTGCACGTGTGCTAGTGTGTGTGTGTGTGTGTGTGTGTGTGTGGGTGTGTGTGGGTGTGTGTCTTCACAGTCCCCGCTGTTCCATAAGGTGTATATTTATCTGTTTTCTAAATGATTTTACTGCTGCATCAGTTACCTGATGTGGAATAGAGTTCCATGTAGTCATGGCTCTATGTAGGACTGTGGAATAGAGTTCCATGTAGTCATGGCTCTATGTAGTACTGTGGAATAGAGTTCCATGTAGTCATGGCTCTATGTAGTACTGTGGAATAGAGTTCCATGTAGTCATGGCTCTATGTGGTACTGTGGAATAGAGTTCCATGTAGTCATGGCTCTATGTAGTACTGTGGAATAGAGTTCCATGTAGTCATGGCTCTATGTAGTACTGTGGAATAGAGGTCCATGTAGTCATGGCTCTATGTAGTACTGTGAAATAGAGTTCCATGTAGTCATGGCTCTATGAAGGACTGTGGAATAGAGTTCCATGTAGTCATGGCTCTATGTAGTACTGTGGAATAGAGTTCCATGTAGTCATGGCTCTATGTCGTACTGTGGAATAGAGTTCCATGTGGTCATGGCT
The DNA here is from genome assembly GCF_036934945.1 of Oncorhynchus masou masou. Taxonomy (NCBI): domain Eukaryota; kingdom Metazoa; phylum Chordata; class Actinopteri; order Salmoniformes; family Salmonidae; genus Oncorhynchus; species Oncorhynchus masou. The sequence continues at coordinate 104,119 of NW_027011865.1, read as the reverse complement.
CTATGTAGGACTGTGGAATAGAGTTCCATGTAGTCATGGCTCTATGTAGTACTGTGGAATAGAGTTCCATGTAGCCATGGCTCTATGTAGTACTGTGGAATAGAGTTCCATGTAGTCATGGCTCTATGTAGGACTGTGGAATAGAGTTCCATGTAGTCGTGGCTCTATGTAGTACTGTGGAATAGAGTTCCATGTAGTCATGGCTCTATGTAGTACTGTGGAATAGAGTTCCATGTAGTCGTGGCTCTATGTCGTACTGTGGAATAGAGTTCCATGTAGTTATGGCTCTATGTAGGACTGTGGAATAGAGTTCCATGTAGTCATGGCTCTATGTAGTACTGTGCTCCTCCCATAGTCTGTTCTGGACTTGGGGACTGTGAAGAGACCTCTGGTGGCATGTCTACCTCTTGTGGCAGGCATTGACACATTCACACACAACAACAGCTGAGGGGGACCTCAGCCAAAACATTACCCATACTGGGGCACCAGGAAACCACGGTGACGCACAGCACACGCCAGCAGCGAAAGTGGGTCACACACACACACACACACACACACACACACACACACACACACACACACACACACACACACACACACACACACACACACACACACACACACACACACACACACACACACATAAGAATGAAATGGAACAGATACAATCAGAAATAGATAGGCAGTCACAGCTGCCGGAAGGATCTTGGCTTCAAAGAGTAACCACCAAGGAGAAACACCATAGTGACAGGCAGCAAGGAAACAGCTAGCTATTAGCTAGCCTGCTTATCTGTAAACACCACAGTGACAGGCAGCAAGGTAACAGCTAGCTATTAGCTAGCTAGCTTATCTGTAAACACCACAGTGACAGGCAGCAAGGTAACAGCTAGCTATTAGCTAGCCTGCTTATCTGTAAACACCACAGTGACAGGCAGCAAGGTAACAGCTAGCTTTTAGCTAGCTAGCTTATCTGTAAACACCACAGTGACAGGCAGCAAGGTAACAGCTAGCTATTAGCTAGCCTGCTTATCTGTAAACACCACAGTGACAGGCAGCAAGGTAACAGCTGGCTATTAGCTAGCTAGCTTATCTATAAACACCACAGTGACAGGCAGCAAGGTATCAGCTAGCTATTAGCTAGCCTGCTTATCTGTAAACACCACAGTGACAGGCAGCAAGGTAACAGCTAGCTATTAGCTAGCTAGCTTATCTATAAACACCACAGTGACAGACAGCAAGGTAACAGCTAGCTATTAGCTAGCTAGCTTATCTATAAACACCACAGTGACAGGCAGCAAGGTAACAGCTGGCTATTAGCTAGCTAGCTTATCTATAAACACCACAGTGACAGGCAGCAAGGTAACAGCTGGCTATTAGCTAGCTAGCTTATCTATAAAGACCACAGTGACAGGCAGCAAGGTAACAGCTAGCTATTAGCTAGCTAGCTTATCTGTAAACACCACAGTGACAGGCAGCAAGGTAACAGCTAGCTAGTAGCTTGATTGAGCTTGCCGAGGCTTAGTGGACCTATTGACTACTAGCTAAAATACAACCCCATCTCTGTCTCTGGGGTCTGAAAGTGGAGCTATGTGGTGAAACCCAGGTCTGAATAAAATTAATAGGACCTGAACCCAGGTCTGAATAAAACTAGTAGGACCTGAACCCAGGTCTGAATACAACTAACAGGACCTGAACCCAGGTCTGAATACAGCTAACAGGACCTGAACCCAGGTCTGAATACAGCTAACAGGACCTGAACCCAGGTCTGAATAAAACTAATAGGACCTGAACCCAGGTCTGAATAAAACTAGTAGGACCTGAACCCAGGTCTGAATAAAACTAACATGACCTGAACCCAGGTCTGAATAAGACTAGTAGGACCTGAACCCAGGTCTGAATACAACTAACAGGACCTGAACCCAGGTCTGAATAAGACTAATAGGACCTGAACCCAGGTCTGAATAAAACCAACATGACCTGAACCCAGGTCTGAATAAGACTAGTAGGACCTGAACCCAGGTCTGAATAAAACTAGTAGGACCTGAACCCAGGTCTGAATAAAACCAACATGACCTGAACCCAGGTCTGAATAAGACTAGTAGGACCTGAACCCAGGTCTGAATAAAACTAGTAGGACCTGAACCCAGGTCTGAATAAAACTAGTAGGACCTGAACCCAGGTCTGAATACAACTAGTAGGACCTGAACCCAGGTCTGAATACAGCTAACAGGACCTGAACCCAGGTCTGAATAAAACTAATAGGACCTGAACCCAGGTCTGAATACAGCTAACAGGACCTGAACCCAGGTCTGAATAAGACTAATAGGACCTGAACCCAGGTCTGAATAAAACTAATAGGACCTGAACCCAGGTCTGAATAAAACTAGTAGGACCTGAACCCAGGTCTGAATACAGCTAACAGGACCTGAACCCAGGTCTGAATAAGACTAATAGGACCTGAACCCAGGTCTGAATAAAAACTAACAGCCCATGAACCCAGGATAGCTACGGTAGCGCCGGGCTTAAAACTAAACACGAAGCAACCAGGGGGTCAAAACGACGGCTGGCGTGCAACCACTCTGTTTGGTTCTGTCTGTCTCGTGGGTGACCCAACTGTGAGTGTGGTAGGTGAGCTGTGTTTTACTAGCCAAGGTCGTAGAGACAGTAAGGAGGTCCTGGTGTACTGCCTCTCAATCTGCACACAGACCAGGCTTCCCTTTAAACTGAGCTTGTCAGCCACTGACCCAGACATTTACTAACACAAATACAGCATACAGGACATTGAAGACTGTACACACAGGGAGAACACACCCTCTGACAGAAGGCTGTTCTATACTAGACTATACCCTCTGACAGAAGGCTGTTCTATACTAGATTGTACCCTCTGACAGAAGGCTGTTCTATACTAGATTGTACCCTCTGACAGAAGACTGTTCTATACTAGATTGTACCCTCTGACAGAAGGCTGTTCTATACTAGACTATACCTCCTGACTGAAAGCTGTTCTATACTAGACTATACCCTCTGACAGAAGGCTCTTCTATACTAGACTATACCCTCTGACAGAAGGCTGTTCTATACTAGATTGTACCCTCTGACAGAAGACTGTTCTATACTAGACTATACCCTCTGACAGAAGGCTGTTCTATACTAGACTGTACCCTCTGACAGAAGACTGTTCTATACTAGACTATACCCTCTGGCTGAAAGCTGTTCTGTACTAGACTATACCCTCTGACTGAAAGCTGTTCTGTACTAGACTATACCCTCTGACAGAAGGCTGTTCTATACTAGACTGTACCCTCTGACAGAAGACTGTTCTATACTAGACTATACCCTCTGACAGAAGACTGTTCTATACTAGACTATACCCTCTGACAGAAGACTGTTCTGTACTAGACTATACCTCCTGACAGAAGACTGTTCTATACTAGACTATACCCTCTGGCTGAAAGCTGTTCTGTACTAGACTATACCTCCTGACTGAAAGCTGTTCTGTACTAGACTATACCTCCTGACTGAAAGCTGTTCTATACTAGACTCTACCCCCTGACTGAAAGCTGTTCTATACTAGACTACACACAGGGAGAACACACCCTCCGACAGAAGGCTATTCTATACTAGACTATACCTCCTGACTGAAAGCTGTTCTATACTAGACTATACCCTCTGGCTGAAAGCTGTTCTATACTAGACTCTACCCCCTGACTGAAAGCTGTTCTGTACTAGACTATACCCTCTGACAGAAGGCTGTTCTATACTAGACTATACCTCCTGACTGAAAGCTGTTCTATACTAGACTCTACCCCCTGACTGAAAGCTGTTCTGAACTAGACTATACCCTCTGACTGAAGGCTGTTCTATACCAGACTATACCCCCTGACTGAAAGCTGTTCTGTACTAGACTATACCCTCTGACAGAAGGCTGTTCTATACTAGACTGTACCCTCTGACAGAAGGCTGTTCTATACTAGACTATACCCTCTGACTGAAAGCTGTTCTGTACTAGACTGTACCCTCTGACTGAAGGCTCTTCTATACTAGACTGTACCCCCTGACTGAAGGCTGTTCTATACTAGACTATACCCCCTGACTGAAAGCTGTTCTGTACTAGACTATAGCCCCTGACTGAAAGCTGTTCTGTACTAGACTATACCTCCTGACTGAAGGCTCTTCTATACTAGACTATACCCCCTGACTGAAAGCTGTTCTATACTATACTGTACCCCCTGACTGAAAGCTGTTCTATACTAGACTATACCCTCTGACAGAAGGCTGTTCTATACTAGACTCTACCCTCTGACAGAAGGCTGTTCTGTTACCTGACTATACCCTCTTCTGGGAACAGTTAGAAAATGACCTAAATACTGTATGAGATCAGAAAAGCCTGTTGGCTGTGATCCACAGACTGTATATTATGATGTTATGTGATCTGTCCCTAAGAGCATAATACTGGGTTTCCAGGAATCAAATTGCTCTGTGTTTGTCTCTAGGATTTAGGCTAGATTTAGAATGTGTAGAGAGAGAGGGTAAAAACACACAGAGAGAGTAACCTAGCTGGTACAAGGTCAGGTACAGACACCGAGTAAAGACAGAGAGAGAGGGTAACCTAGCTATATGTATTGCTTTTTAAATGCTCAGGGATTTGTCTGCATAGAAAATGATTGGGCGGGCCTCTTTAAGTCCAAAGAGGGCTCCTTGCCAAGCCCCCGGCCACACCCACCACCCAAGTCCCTTTTTTATCCAGAGAAAACCCAGATTCTTATTTAAGTTTCACTGAGAAGCACGGTGATTAATGGTTGATTATGGTGCACTGAATACAAGTATTACAAGACTAACTGTGTGCGGTTCATGTATGTTTTCCAGTCAGAGTGAGAGGTCGGAGGTCCGTCTCATCGCTCACGGGGCGCCGCTCCACGGCCTTTCCAACCGCTCTGCTAAAAACCACTTCTCGCTCACGGGGGGGCCGCTCCTCGGCCTTTCCAACCGCTCTGCTAAAAACCACTTCTCGCTCACAGGAAGAAAAAATATCGAGTCGCTCCAAATTCCCTCCGTTCATTATAATCACCATTTAACCAACACCCATCTATTGTTGTGACTACCTGGACCTACCATAAACACTCTGAATAGGCTACATGTCATATTAAACAGTATATAAACACTCTGATTAGACTACATGTCATATTAAACATACTGAATAGACTACATGTCATATAAACACTCTGAATAGACTACATGTCATATTAAACAGTATATAAACACTCTGAATAGACTACATGTCATATTAAACACTCTGAATAGACACTCTCCCACACTCCCTCTCTTTCCCTCTCTTCTTCCATCTCCTCTCTTCTTTAGTAGTGGACACTACATCACCACACTCCCTCTCTTCTTTAGTAGTGGACACTACATCACCACACTCCCTCTCTTCATTAGTAGTGGACACTACATCACCACACTCCCTCTCTTCTTTAGTAGTGGACACTACATCACCACACTCCCTCTCTTCTTTAGTTGTGGGCACTACATCACCACACTCCCTCTCTTCATTAGTAGTGGACACTACATCACCACACTCCCTCTCTTCTTTAGTTGTGGGCACTACATCACCACACTCCCTCTCTTCATTAGTAGTGGACACTACATCACCACACTCCCTCTCTTCTTTAGTAGTGGACACTACATCACCACACTACATCACCACACTCCCTCTCTTATTTAGTTGTGGGCACTACATCACCACACTCCCTCTCTTCATTAGTAGTGGACACTACATCACCACACTCCCTCTCTTCTTTAGTAGTGGACACTACATCACCACACTCCCTCTCTTCATTAGTTGTGGACACTACATCACCACACTACCTCTCTTCTTTAGTAGTGGAAACTACATCACCACACTCCCTCTCTTCTTTAGTAGTGGACACTACATCACCACACTCCCTCTCTTCTTTAGTAGTGGACACTACATCACCACACTCCCTCTCTTCTTTAGTTGTGGACACTACATCACCACACTCCCTCTCTTCATTAGTAGTGGACACTACATCACCACACTCCCTCTCTTCTTTAGTAGTGGACACTACATCACCACACTCCCTCTCTTCTTTAGTTGTGGACACTACATCACCACACTCCCTCTTCTTTAGTTGTGGACACTACATCACCACACTCCCTCTCTTCATTAGTAGTGGACACTACATCACCACACTCCTCTCTTCTTTAGTAGTGGACACTACATCACCACACTCCCTCTCTTCATTAGTTGTGGACACTACATCACCACACTACCTCTCTTCATTAGTTGTGGACACTACATCACCACACTACCTCTCTTCATTAGTTGTGGACACTACATCACCACACTCCCTCTCTTCTTTAGTTGTGGACACTACATCACCACACTACATCACCACACTCCCTCTCTTCTTTAGTTGTGGACACTACATCACCACACTCCCTCTCTTCTTTAGTTGTGGACACTACATCACCACACTCCCTCTCTGCTTTAGTTGTGGACACTACATCACCACACTACATCACCACACTCCCTCTCTTCTTTAGTTGTGGACACTACATCACCACACTCCCTCTCTTCTTTAGTTGTGGACACTACATCACCACACTCCCTCTCTTCTTTAGTAGTGGACACTACATCACCACACTCCCTCTCTTCTTTAGTTGTGGACACTACATCACCACACTCCCTCTCTTCTTTAGTAGTGGACACTACATCACCACACTCCCTCTCTTCTTTAGTTGTGGACACTACATCACCACACTCCTCTCTTCTTTAGTAGTGGACACTACATCACCACACTCCCTCTCTTCTTTAGTTGTGGACACTACATCACCACACTCCCTCTCTTCTTTAGTTGTGGACACTACATCACCACACTCCCTCTCTTCTTTAGTAGTGGACACTACATCACCACACTCCCTCTCTTCTTTAGTTGTGGACACTACATCACCACACTCCCTCTCTTCTTTAGTTGTGGACACTACATCACCACACTCCCTCTCTTCTTTAGTTGTGGACACTACATCACCACACTACCTATCTTCATTAGTTGTGGACATTACATCACCACACTCCCTCTCTTCTTTAGTAGTGGACACTACATCACCACACTACATCACCACACTCCCTCTCTTCATTAGTAGTGGACACTACATCACCACACTCCCTCTCTTCTTTAGTTGAGGACACTACATCACCACACTACATCACCACACTCCCTCTCTTCTTTAGTAGTGGACACTACATCACCACACTCCCTCTCTTCATTAGTAGTGGACACTACATCACCACACTCCCTCTCTTCTTTAGTAGTGGACACTACATCACCACACTCCCTCTCTTCATTAGTTGTGGACACTACATCACCACACTACATCACCACACTCCCTCTCTTCTTTAGTTGTGGACACTACATCACCACACTCCCTCTCTTCATTAGTAGTGGACACTACATCACCACACTCCCTCTCTTCTTTAGTTGTGGGCACTACATCACCACACTCCCTCTCTTCATTAGTAGTGGACACTACATCACCACACTCCCTCTCTTCTTTAGTAGTGGACACTACATCACCACACTACATCACCACACTCCCTCTCTTATTTAGTTGTGGGCACTACATCACCACACTCCCTCTCTTCATTAGTAGTGGACACTACATCACCACACTCCCTCTCTTCTTTAGTAGTGGACACTACATCACCACACTCCCTCTCTTCATTAGTTGTGGACACTACATCACCACACTACCTCTCTTCTTTAGTAGTGGAAACTACATCACCACACTCCCTCTCTTCTTTAGTAGTGGACACTACATCACCACACTCCCTCTCTTCTTTAGTAGTGGACACTACATCACCACACTCCCTCTCTTCTTTAGTTGTGGACACTACATCACCACACTCCCTCTCTTCATTAGTAGTGGACACTACATCACCACACTCCCTCTCTTCTTTAGTAGTGGACACTACATCACCACACTCCCTCTCTTCTTTAGTTGTGGACACTACATCACCACACTCCCTCTCTTCTTTAGTTGTGGACACTACATCACCACACTCCCTCTCTTCATTAGTAGTGGACACTACATCACCACACTCCCTCTCTTCTTTAGTAGTGGACACTACATCACCACACTCCCTCTCTTCATTAGTTGTGGACACTACATCACCACACTACCTCTCTTCATTAGTTGTGGACACTACATCACCACACTACCTCTCTTCATTAGTTGTGGACACTACATCACCACACTCCCTCTCTTCTTTAGTTGTGGACACTACATCACCACACTACATCACCACACTCCCTCTCTTCTTTAGTTGTGGACACTACATCACCACACTCCCTCTCTTCTTTAGTTGTGGACACTACATCACCACACTCCCTCTCTGCTTTAGTTGTGGACACTACATCACCACACTACATCACCACACTCCCTCTCTTCTTTAGTTGTGGACACTACATCACCACACTCCCTCTCTTCTTTAGTTGTGGACACTACATCACCACACTCCCTCTCTTCTTTAGTAGTGGACACTACATCACCACACTCCCTCTCTTCTTTAGTTGTGGACACTACATCACCACACTCCCTCTCTTCTTTAGTAGTGGACACTACATCACCACACTCCCTCTCTTCTTTAGTTGTGGACACTACATCACCACACTCCCTCTCTTCTTTAGTAGTGGACACTACATCACCACACTCCTCTCTTCTTTAGTTGTGGACACTACATCACCACACTCCCTCTCTTCTTTAGTTGTGGACACTACATCACCACACTCCCTCTCTTCTTTAGTAGTGGACACTACATCACCACACTCCCTCTCTTCTTTAGTTGTGGACACTACATCACCACACTCCCTCTCTTCTTTAGTTGTGGACACTACATCACCACACTCCCTCTCTTCTTTAGTTGTGGACACTACATCACCACACTACCTATCTTCATTAGTTGTGGACATTACATCACCACACTCCCTCTCTTCTTTAGTAGTGGACACTACATCACCACACTACATCACCACACTCCCTCTCTTCATTAGTAGTGGACACTACATCACCACACTCCCTCTCTTCTTTAGTTGAGGACACTACATCACCACACTACATCACCACACTCCCTCTCTTCTTTAGTAGTGGACACTACATCACCACACTCCCTCTCTTCATTAGTAGTGGACACTACATCACCACACTCCCTCTCTTCTTTAGTAGTGGACACTACATCACCACACTCCCTCTCTTCATTAGTTGTGGACACTACATCACCACACTACATCACCACACTCCCTCTCTTCTTTAGTTGTGGACACTACATCACCACACTACCTCTCTTCATTAGTTGTGGACACTACATCACCACACTCCCTCTCTGCTTTAGTTGTGGACACTACATCACCACACTCCCTCTCTTCTTTAGTTGTGGACACTACATCACCACACTCCCTCTCTGCTTTAGTTGTGGACACTACATCACCACACTACATCACCACACTCCCTCTCTTCTTTAGTTGTGGACACTACATCACCACACTCCCTCTCTTCTTTAGTTGTGGACACTACATCACCACACTCCCTCTCTTCTTTAGTAGTGGACACTACATCACCACACTCCCCTCTCTTCTTTAGTTGTGGACACTACATCACCACACTCCCTCTCTTCTTTAGTTGTGGACACTACATCACCACACTCCCTCTCTTCTTTAGTTGTGGACACTACATCACCACACTCCCTCTCTTCTTTAGTAGTGGACACTACATCACCACACTCCCTCTCTTCTTTAGTAGTGGACACTACATCACCACACTCCCTCTCTTCTTTAGTAGTGGACACTACATCACCACACTCCCTCTCTTCTTTAGTAGTGGACACTACATCACCACACTCCCTCTCTTCTTTAGTTGTGGACACTACATCACCACACTCCCTCTCTTCTTTAGTTGTGGACACTACATCACCACACTACCTCTCTTCTTTAGTTGTGGACACTACATCACCACACTACCTCTCTTCTTTAGTTGCGGACACTACATCACCACACTCCCTCTCTTCTTTAGTAGTGGACACTACATCACCACACTCCCTCTCTTCTTTAGTAGTGGACACTACATCACCACACTCCCTCTCTTCTTTAGTTGCGGACACTACATCACCACACTACCTCTCTTCTTTAGTAGTGGACACTACATCACCACACTCCCTCTCTTCTTTAGTTGTGGACACTACATCACCACACTACATCACCACACTCCCTCTCTTCTTTAGTAGTGGACACTACATCACCACACTCCCTCTCTTCTTTAGTAGTGGACACTACATCACCACACTCCCTCTCTTCTTTAGTTGCGGACACTACATCACCACACTACCTCTCTTCTTTAGTAGTGGACACTACATCACCACACTCCCTCTCTTCTTTAGTTGTGGACACTACATCACCACACTACATCACCACACTCCCTCTCTTCTTTAGTAGTGGACACTACATCACCACACTACATCACCACACTCCCTCTCTTCTTTAGTAGTGGACACTACATCACCACACTCCCTCTCTTCTTTAGTTGTGGACACTACATCACCACACTCCCTCTCTTCTTTAGTAGTGGACACTACATCACCACACTACCTCTCTTCTTTAGTAGTGGACACTACATCACCACACTCCCTCTCTTCTTTAGTTGTGGACACTACATCACCACACTACATCACCACACTCCCTCTCTTCTTTAGTAGTGGACACTACATCACCACACTCCCTCTCTTCTTTAGTTGTGGACACTACATCACCACACTCCCTCTCTGCTTTAGTTGTGGACACTACATCACCACACTCCCTCTCTTCTTTAGTTGTGGACACTACATCACCACACTCCCTCTCTTGCTCTTAGTTGTTTCTCATCTTTGTAAGTCATCTTGATTTAACACCTGTGTGTTTTATCAGTTTCTTTATGAAAATATTTAGTGAACTCCATGACAGTAGCTAAAGCACGGGGCTATAGCAGCACACAAGTAGACTATACAAATGCATGCTGGGACAGGCATGCCCTGAGCTCATGAAGTGTGCGCTCCAGTCAAATTGGACACCCTCCACTCCTCGCTCCAGCTCCTCGCTCCACTCCTCGTTCCACTCGACTGACGTTCTCTGGTTCCAGTCAGCTGTATGGCAACAGATACATATGTGCCCCTACTTCTATGTACTAATGGATCCATCCTGACGTGTATCTGTGTGTTTCCTCATCTCAGGTGTACGGTGCAGCCATCCAGTTCTACGAGCCCTACTCCCAGGACTGTCTGACCGACCAGCAGCGCTCTCAGCTGGGTCTGCCGGGGCTGGACCACGGGCCCTCATCCGCAGCCTCATCCCCAGCCTCATCCCCCTCCACCCCAGCTCCGGGCCCCAGAGCGCTACACACCAGCAAGTGTATCTGTTTGCTGTCTCACTGGCCCTTCTTCGACGCCTTCCGCAAGTTCCTCACCTTCCTCTATCGATACTCCATCTCCGGACCTCACACCCTGCCCATCGAGAAGTGAGCACCGTGTGAATAATATATATTGGGACACAGCAGACATTTGTGGTATCAACTGCAGCACTTGAACCCATTGGCCTTGGTGTTGCTCGGGACCATGCTGAGCCACGGTCCTTTATAAGTACACAGTGTTGTCAGTGACCCTGTATGACACGGCCTGTGTTGTCTTGACAGCTCTGTATAGAACAGGCACCATACCCAGGCACTTTGTACATAGATACACTGTAGACACACTCCCTAGAATATTTAACAATTCCAAATGGTATCCAGTCCACTAAATAAACACCAGAGGCTATGTTTAGATCAAGTGTTTGCTGACAGTTCAACAGGGCATTGTGATGGTCAGGTGACAGTGTAGTGGCAGAACTCTATGTAAATCTACCCCCCCTGTCCCAGATGGTGTGATGACAGATTATGCTCACCTCCTCCTCGGGGTTATTTCTGGCCTCATGTCCTGTAACTCTTCTCCTTCCTCTTCTTCTTCTCCTTCTTCTTCCTCTTCTTCTCCTTCTTCTTCTCCTTCTTCTTCCTCTTCTTCTCCTTCCTCTTCTTCTTCTCCTTCTTCTTCTTCTTCTCCTTCTTCTTCCTCTTCTTCTTCTCCTTCCTCTTCTTCTTCTCCTTCTTCCTCTTCTTCCTCTTCTTCTTCTCCTTCTTCTTCCTCTTCGTCTTCTCCTTCTTCTTCCTCTTCTTCTTCTCCTTCTCCTTCCTCTTCTCCTTCCTCTTCTCCTTCTCCTTCCTCTTCTTCTTCTCCTTCTTCTTCCTCTTCTTCTTCTCCTTCTTCTTCCTCTTCTTCTTCTCCTTCTTCTTCCTCTTCTTCTTCTCCTTCTTCTTCCTCTTCCTCTTCTTCTTCTCCTTCCTCTTCTCCTTCTTCTTCCTCTTCTTCTTCTTCTTCCTCTTCTTCTTCTCCTTCTCCTTCCTCTTCTTCTTCTCCTTCTTCTTCCTCTTCTTCTTCTCCTTCTTCTTCCTCTTCTTCTTCTCCTTCTTCTTCCTCTTCCTGTCAGGCACATCTCCCACTTCATGCACAAGGTCCCCTTCCCCTCCTCTCAGAGGCCCAGGATACTGGTGCAGGTGAGTTAAGGCATCCATGGTGCTGGCTGCTATGTTATGTTTATGGTTTCTGTCAGTGTGTGTCTCTATTCACGACTAAACCATGTCTGACTCTGTCTTGATCATAATCATCATTCTTTTAATAGTGTTTTTCTCAAAGTTATTTACATTGTATTGAGGTAACGTACCCCCTTCTAGCACCAATCTCTGGCAACAGAGACAGTACTGGTTATATGGGAGTCTTTGATAACAGCCAAATGAAGCGCGGCAGCCATTTTGTGCCAGACCTGTCCCCACCACACTATACCCCCTTCTAGCACCAATCTCTGGCAACAGAGACAGTACAGGTTATATGGGAGTCTTTGATAACAGCCACCTGCTAAATGAAGTGCGGCAGCCATTTTATGCCAGACCTGTCCCCACCACACTCTACCTCTGGTAATGTGTTGACATTCCCCAGCTCTCTCCTCACGACAGCCTGATGTTGAGCCAGCCTGTGTCATCCCCTCTACCACTCAGGTAAGACAGGTATCATATACACCGAGTGTACAAAACATTATGAAACGTCTTCCTAATATTGACTTGCACAACCCCCCTCCCCCTCCCCCTTTTGCCCTCAATTTGTCGGGGATGGACTTTACCCTCCAATGCTTCCCACAGTTGTGCCACTTTGGCAGGATGTCCATTGTGTGGTGGAACATTCTTGATACACACAGGAAATTGTTGAGCGTGAAAAACTCCAGCGGTGTTGCTGTTCTTGACACAGTCAAACCGATGCGCCTGGCACCTACTACCATAACCCTGTTCAAAGGAACTTAAATCTTTTGTCTTGCCCATTCACCCTCTGAATGGCACACATACACAATCCATGTCTCAATTGTCTTGAGCTTGTCTCCTCCCCTTCATCGACACTAATTGAAGTGGATTTAACAGGTGTATATCATAATAAGGACAGTAGTGGTCCTATAGCAGTACCTTGAGGAACTCCAAAACATACCTTTAGATTGGTTTAAAGAATTGGGTGAAGGTTTGGTGACTGCTGGTGAAGTTCTTGGTATTTATTTATGGTATGATTAATTTATTGGATGGTTATTTTATGGTGTTAGTTATGGTATGGTTATTGTATGGTTATTTTATGGTATTAGTTATGGTATGGTTAATTGGTGGTATTAGTTATGGTATGGTTAATGTATGGTATTAGTTATGGTATGGTTAATTGATGGTATTAGTTATGGTATGGTTAATGTATGGTATATGTTATGATATGGTGAATTGATGGTATGGTTAATGTATGGTATATGTTATGGTATGGTTAATTGATGGTATTAGTTATGGTATGGTTAATGTATGGTAATAGTTATGATATGGTTAATTGATGGTATTAGTTATGGTATGGTTAATGTATGGTATTAGTTATGGTATGGTTAATGTATGGTATTAGTTATGGTATGGTTAATGTATGGTATTAGTTATGGTATGGCTAATGTATGGTATTAGTTATGGTATGGTTAATTGGTGGTATTAGTTATGGCATGGTTAATGTATGGTATATGTTATGGTATGGTTAATGTATGGTATTAGTTATGGTTAATGTATGGTATATGTTATGGTATGGTTAATTGATGGTATTAGTTATGGTATGGTTAATGTATGGTATATGTTATGGTATGGTTAATTGGTGGTATTAGTTATGGTATGGTTAATGTATGGTATTAGTTATGGTATGGTTAATGTATGGTATATGTTATGGTATGGTTAATGTATGGTATTAGTTATGGTATGGTTAATGTATGGTATTAGTTATGGTATGGTAAATGTATGGTTAATGTATGGTATTAGTTATGGTATGGTTAATGTATGGTATTAGTTATGGTATGGTAAATGTATGGATAATGTATGGTATATGTTATGATAGTGATGTAGTGTGTTAATCTCTTCTATGGCTATGTTCCAGTGGTGGTCGGTTCTCCATACTGCTGCAGAACCTCGGCCCGGAGAATGCTATAACGCTCCTGGTGTTTGCTGTGACAGAACATAAGATCCTGGTCCACTCTCTACGGCCCGCTGTTCTGACCAGTGTCACTGAGGCTCTGGTGGCTGTGAGTACCTCAGATATCAGCTGTTTAACACTATAGAACCTCAGATATCAGCTGTTTAACACTATAGAACCTCAGATATCAGCTGTTCAACACTATAGAACCTCATATCAGCTGTTTAACACTATAGATCCTCAGATATCAGCTGTTTAACACTATAGAACCTCAGATATCAGCTGTTTAACACTATAGATCCTCAGATATCAGCTGTTTAACACTATAGAACCTCAGATATCAGCTGTTTAACACTATAGATCCTCAGATATCAGCTGTTCAACACTATAGAACCTCATATCAGCTGTTTAACACTATAGATCCTCAGATATCAGCTGTTCAACACTATAGATCCTCAGATATCAGCTGTTTAACACTATAGATCCTCAGATATCAGCTGTTCAACACTATAGATCCTCAGATATCAGCTGTTTAACACTATAGATCCTCAGATATCAGCTGTTTAACACTATAGAACCTCAGATATCAGCTGTTCAACACTATAGATCCTCAGATATCAGCTGTTTAACACTATAGATCCTCAGATATCAGCTGTTTAACACTATAGAACCTCAGATATCAGCTGTTTAACACTATAGAACCTCAGATATCAGCTGTTTAACACTATAGATCCTCAGATATCAGCTGTTTAACACTATAGAACCTCAGATATCAGCTGTTTAACACTATAGTACCTCAGATATCAGCTGTTTAACACTATAGAACCTCAGATATCAGCTGTTTAACACTATAGAACCTCAGATATCAGCTGTTTAACACTATAGAACCTCAGATATCAGCTGTTTAACACTATAGAACCTCAGATATCAGCTGTTTAACACTATAGAACCTCAGATATCAGCTGTTGAACACTATAGAACCTCAGATATCAGCTGTTTAACACTATAGATCCTCAGATATCAGCTGTTTAACACTATAGATCCTCAGATATCAGCTGTTTGACACTATAGTACCTCAGATATTAGCTGTTTAACACTATAGTACCTCAGATATCAGCTGTTTAACACTATAGAACCTCAGATATCAGCTGTTTAACACTATAGAACCTCAGATATCAGCTGTTTAACACTATAGAACCTCAGATATCAGCTGTTTAACACTATAGAACCTCAGATATCAGCTGTTTAACACTATAGTACCTCAGATATCAGCTGTTTAACACTATAGAACCTCAGATATCAGCTGTTTAACACTATAGAACCTCAGATATCAGCTGTTTAACACTATAGAACCTCAGATATCAGCTGTTTAACACTATAGAACCTCAGATATCAGCTGTTCAACACTATAGAACCTCAGATATCAGCTGTTCAACACTATAGATCCTCAGATATCAGCTGTTTAACACTATAGAACCTCAAATATCAGCTGTTTAACACTATAGAACCTCAGATATCAGCTGTTGAACACTATAGAACCTCAGATATCAGCTGTTGAACACTATAGAACCTCAGATATCAGCTGTTGAACACTATAGAACCTCAGATATTAGCTGTTCAACACTATAGAACCTCAGATATCAGCTGTTTAACACTATAGATCCTCAGATATCAGCTGTTTAACACTATAGTACCTCAGATATCAGCTGTTTGAATCTTTAGGACTTTTAGTCGTAGCTTGTGGTTTTAGTAAGTAGTTTAAATAATTAGCTATGGCAGTTTGATAGTAGAAGTTAAATAATTAGCCATGGCAGTTTGTTAGTAGGATTTAAATAATTAGCTATGGCAGTTTAATAGTAGGATTTAAATAATTAGCTATGGCAGTTTGTTAGTAGGATTTAAATAATTAGCTATGGCAGTTTGTTAGTAGGATTTAAATAATTAGCTATGGCAGTTTGATAGTAGAAGTTAAATAATTAGCCATGGCAGTTTGTTAGTAGGATTTAAATAATTAGCTATGGCAGTTTAATAGTAGGATTTAAATAATTAGCTATGGCAGTTTGTTAGTAGGATTTAAATAATTAGCTATGGCAGTTTGTTAGTATTTTTAGTAGTAGCTAACAATTGCAGTATTGGTAATGTCTCTCGGTTTTGACAGTAGTTTTAAAGGTTCAGTTTCCTCATTTGACCTCCCTCTCTTTCTCTCCCCCTCAGATGATCTTCCCATTCCACTGGCCGTGTCCGTACATCCCTCTGTGCCCGCTGGCTCTGGCAGGAGTCCTCTCCGCCCCCTGCCCCTTCATTGTGGGGGTCGACTCACGCTACTTTGACCTTTACGACCCCCCGCTGGACGTCAGCTGTGTCGACCTCGACACAAACACCATCTCCCAGTAAGCACAGCTTCTTCTGACACGAACACCATCTCCCAGTAAGCACAGCTTCTTCTGACACGAACACCATCTCCCAGTAAGCACAGCTTCTTCTGACACGAACACCATCTCCCAGTAAGCACAGCTTCTTCTGACACGAACACCATCTCCCAGTAAGCACAGCTTCTTCTGACACAAACACCATCTCCCAGTAAGCACAGCTTCTTCTGACACAAACACCATCTCCCAGTAAGCACAGCTTCTTCTGACACGAACACCATCTCCCAGAAAGCACAGCTTCTTCTGACACAAACACCATCTCCAGTTGAGACAGTCTATTCCTCAAGGTGGGCTGTAACCCTGCTGAGACAGTCTATTCCTCAAGGTGGGCTGTAACCCTGCTGAGACAGTCTCTTCCTCAAGGTGGGCTGTAACCCTGCTGAGACAGTCTATTCCTCAAGGTGGGCTGTAACCCTGCTGAGACAGTCTATTCCTCAAGGTGGGCTGTAACCCTGCTGACAAACAGTCTATTCCTCAAGGTGGGCTGTAACCCTGCTGAGACAGTCTATTCCTCAAGGTGGGCTGTAACCCTGCTGAGACAGTCTCTTCCTCAAGGTGGGCTGTAACCCAGTTGAGACAGTCTATTCCTCAAGGTGGGCTGTAACCCTGCTGAGACAGTCTATTCCTCAAGGTGGGCTGTAACCCTGCTGAGACAGTCTATTCCTCAAGGTGGGCTGTAACCCTGCTGAGACAGTCTATTCCTCAAGGTGGGCTGTAACCCTGCTGACAAACAGTCTATTCCTCAAGGTGGGCTGTAACCCTGCTGAGACAGTCTCTTCCTCAAGGTGGGCTGTAACCCTGCTGAGACAGTCTATTCCTCAAGGTGGGCTGTAACCCTGTTGAGACAGTCTATTCCTCAAGGTGGGCTGTAACCCTGCTGAGACAGTCTATTCCTCAAGGTGGGCTGTAACCCTGCTGAGACAGTCTATTCCTCAAGGTGGGCTGTAACCCTGCTGAGACAGTCTATTCCTCAAGGTGGGTTGTAATCCAGTTGAGACAGTCTATTCCTCAAGGTGGGCTGTAATCCAGTTGAGACAGTCTATTCCTCAAGGTGGGCTGTAACCCTGCTGAGACAGTCTCTTCCTCAAGGTGGGCTGTAACCCTGCTGAGACAGTCTATTCCTCAAGGTGGGCTGTAACCCTGCTGAGACAGTCTATTCCTCAAGGTGGGTTGTAATCCAGTTGAGACAGTCTATTCCTCAAGGTGGGCTGTAACCCTGTTGAGACAGTCTATTCCTCAAGGTGGGCTGTAACCCTGCTGAGACAGTCTATTCCTCAAGGTATGCTGTAACCCTGCTGAGACAGTCTATTCCTCAAGGTGGGCTGTAACCCTGTTGAGACAGTCTATTCCTCAAGGTGGGCTGTAACCCTGCTGAGACAGTCTATTCCTCAAGGTGGGCCATCAATCGATGGTGAAGAAAATGAGACTGTATTGCGTTGTGTTTGGCCACTGTAGCTGTAATGATAATAGTAGAATATATTCCAGCGATGTACACTCATATGTGCATCCATTTTCCATATGGGTCAAAGTTCAATCTGTTTCCGTGGTTCTGAGGTATTTGGACCAGTCTTGGAGGCAGCAGTCTCGTGGGTGGTCTCCTGCCCCTATCCCCCGCCGGTGTTAGTTTTGGGTGTGTTCCACCTCTCTGTACCTCTGGAGAGCTGACCGTGTGTTTCTCCTTTCAGCAACGGAGATAAGAGGGCCCTGACCTGGAAGATCCTGCCAAAGAAAGCCTGTAAAAACCTGATGAATGTGCTGAACAATCTCTACCAGCAACTGGTGGACGGTGAGTAGAGGACCGTACTGTACTGTGTGGATAGAGGACTAAAGATTTCAGAATGAATCAACTGGGTCAAGTGTAGCCTGAGTTGCCAGATGTGACTCTGGTTCTGCCTCAGTTCGCTCCTTTAATATAACAAAGACAAAGGAGTTGGCAACAAAAAAAAAGATCTGGCAACCAAGCTAGATCAAGAACACTTTTTTCAATAACACTCCTTTTCAAGGTGGACTTTGAAAGATTCTTTCCAGCGGATGTGTTTGACTCTCAGGTGTTCTTCTTCTTCTGAATATGATAAGCCACTGTAGCAGGAGTGTAGGAGTGCTTTACATTCAGCTTCCTATCCTTTCTCCAGTGTCTACCAAACAGATGGCTGGTCTATATTAAAGAACAGTGTTGTATCATTCTTCTTCTCCTCTCCTCTTCCTCTGTAACAAAACCACCAGTTAGTATTACATCATTACTCCTCTCTCTCTGCATTTCTCTCGCTCTCTCTTTCTCGCTGCATCTCTCTCTCGCTCTCTGCATCTCTCTCCCTCTCTCTCTGCATTTCAATTCAAGGGGCTTTATTGGCATGGGAAACGTGTTAACATTGCCAAAGCAAGTAAGGTATATAATATATAAAGTAACCCTGCATTTCTCTCGCTCTCTCTTTCTCGCTGCATCTCTCTCTCGCTCTCTCTCTCTCTCTCTCGCTGCATCTCCCTCTCTTTCTCTCGCACCCCTCTATCTCCCCCTCCTCCTCGCTCTCTTCTCTCTCTCTCTGCATTTCTCTCTCGTTCTCTCTTTCTTGCTGCATCTCTCTTTCGCTCGCTGCATCTCTCTCTCTCCCTCTCTTTTTCTCTCACCCCTCTCTCTCCCCCCCTCGCTCTCTTCTCTCTCCTCTCTCTCTGTCTCTCCTCCCTCTCCTCCTCTCTCTCTCTGTCCTCTCCCCCCACTCCCTCTCCCTACCTGCTCTATTTGTCTCCATTAGTTCAGTTGTGTTATTTATATCCTAGCCAGTAAACCTGCTGCCTGCTTATTGAGAAATCGAATAGTGTTACATTCTGAGACTCAGTGAGGCTGAAAATGTGTCCTGCCACTGCATTAGTGTTTAGGCTGGGAATATTGAACATCGATACAGCTTGGCAGAGTGACAAGCTGAGTCTTATCTTTAGGGACTTGTTTCTTAGAGGAAAAGTAACTTCAATAGAGATTTAAACTGTGTGTTTTGTTATTTACCCTTTATCTAGTTCAACAACAACACAGAGACAGACAGAACCCAAACCCCCCCCCACGTCATCAACTCAACTTTCATACAGACAGTCCTGCTTGTTTTAAGTTGTGTTTTAAACTGACAGGTAGTTAAACATAGTAGACAAAATATTAAGAACACCTTCCTAATATTATGTTGCTAAAAAATCCTTCTTTAACCGGTCTACTCCCCTTCATCTACACTGATTGAGGTGAATTTACCAAGTGACATCAGTAAGGGATCATATCTTTCACCTGGATTCACCTGGTCAGTCTATGTCATGGAAGGAGCAGGTGTTCCTAATGTTTTGTCCACCTATTGTATCTTCTATGAGTGTTTTCCTCTATGTATCTCTGGAACTGCATGAGGGATGCATCCCACATGGCTCCCTGTTCCCTATGTAGTGCACTACATTAAGGAATATGGTGCCATTTGGGACAAACCCTATAAGATATGTAAACAAAAAAAACATATTTTCTATTGGTTCCTCCCAGATCAGCAGAACCAACAACCCTCTTTTCTATTGGTTCCCCCCAGATCAGCAGAACCAACAACCCTCTTTTCTATTGGTTCTCCCCAAGCTGTTGGTCAGCATAACCAACAGCCCTCTTTTCTATTGGTTCTCCCCAGGTCAGCAGAACCAACATCTCTCTTTTCTATTGGTTCTCCCCAGGTCAGCAGAACCAACATCTCTCTTTTCTATTGGTTCCCCTCAGGTCAGCAGAACCAACATCTCTCTTTTCTATTGGTTCCCCCCAGGTCAGCAGCGTCCTGATGGCCTATTGGAGCTGAGTATGAGTGACTGTACAGAGCTGGCCTGTGGGAAGAGCCTCCACAGCCTGGAGATGGAGATACAGGAAGCCTTCCTCAGGTTCATGGCGGCCATTTTGAAAGGCTACCGCTCATACCTGAGACCCATCACCCAGGCCCCGTCTGAGAAGACTACTGACGCCTCCTCTCTCTTTGACCTGCAAGGTTAGTACCGGCTTGGTGTGTGTGTGTGTGTGTGTGTGTGTGTGTGTGTGTGTGTGTGTGTGTGTGTGTGTGTGTGTGTGAGTCTCTGTGTGTGTGTGTGTGTGTGTGTGTGTGTGTGTGTGTGTGTGTGTGTGTGTGTGTGTGTGTGTGTGTGTGTGTGTGTGTGTGTGTGTGTGTGTGTGTGTGTGTGTGTGTGTGAGTCTCAGTGCATGTGCAGGTCTGGAGCTCTAGCTCGCTGTAGCTGTTCTCTGCTCCAGAGTCTGGACTGGGGCCAGTTGAAGCTGGCTAATACCACACCTGATAGAGTTGAATCTGGACTGGGACCAGTTGAAGCTGGCTAATACCACACCTGATAGAGTTGAGTCTGGACTGGGGCCAGTTGAAGCTGGCTAATACCACACCTGATAGAGTTGAATCTGGACTGGGACCAGTTGAAGCTGGCTAATACCACACCTGATAGAGTTGAATCTGGATTGGGGCCAGTTGAAGCTGGCTAATACCACACCTGATAGAGTTGAATCTGGACTGGGACCAGTTGAAGCTGGCTAATACCACACCTGATAGAGTTGAATCTGGACTGGGACCAGTTGAAGCTGGCTAATACCACACCTGATAGAGTTGAATCTGGACTGGGGCCAGTTGAAGCTGGCTAATACCACACCTGATAGAGTTGAATCTGGATTGGGGCCAGTTGAAGCTGGCTAATACCACACCTGATAGAGTTGAATCTGGACTGGGACCAGTTGAAGCTGGCTAATACCACACCTGATAGAGTTGAATCTGGATTGGGGCCAGTTGAAGCTGGCTAATACCACACCTGATAGAGTTGAGTCTGGACTGGGACCAGTTGAAGCTGGCTAATACCACACCTGATAGAGTTGAGTCTGGATTGGGACCAGTTGAAGCTGGCTAATACCACACCTGATAGAGTTGAGTCTGGACTGAGGCCAGTTGAAGCTGGCTAATACCACACCTGATACCTAATACCATCCAATCTGCACTGTCTCTGGTGGGTATCTAGTCAGACGGCCCTTTATTGTTAAAGACTGCAATGGCTAGCTGTAGCCAAGGGCTTCATCCCAAATGGCACCCGATCCCTTATTTAGTGCATTATTTTTGACCATGGCCCATAGCCAAGGACATGAGCATTCTCTAGTGGATGCTAACCATGCTAGCTGTAGCCAAGGACATGAGCATTCTCTAGTGGATGCTAACCATGCTAGCTGTAGCCAAGGACATGAGCATTCTCTAGTGGATGCTAACCATGCTAGCTGTAGCCAAGGACATGAGCATTCTCTAGTGGATGCTAACCATGCTAGCTGTAGCCAAGGACATGAGCATTCTCTAGTGGATGCTAACCATGCTAGCTGTAGCCAAGGACATGAACATTCTCTAGTGGATGCTAACCATGCTAGCTGTAGCCAAGGATATGTGCATTCTCTAGTGGATGCTAACCATGCTAGCTGTAGCCAAGGACATGTGCATTCTCTCGTGGATGCTAACCATGCTAGCTGTAGCCAAGGACATGAACATTCTCTAGTGGATGCTAACCATGCTAGCTGTAGCCAAGGACATGAACATTCTCTAGTGGATGCTAACCATGCTAGCTGTAGCCAAGGACATGAACATTCTCTAGTGGATGCTAGCCATGCTAGCTGTAGCCAAGGACATGTGCATTCTCTAGTGGATGCTAACCATGCTAGCTGTAGCCAAGGACATGAACATTCTCTAGTGGATGCTAACCATGCTAGCTGTAGCCAAGGACATGAGCATTCTCTAGTGGATGCTAACCATGCTAGCTGTAGCCAAGGACATGTGCATTCTCTAGTGGATGCTAACCATGCTAGCTGTAGCCAAGGACATGAGCATTCTCTAGTGGATGCTAACCATGCTAGCTGTAGCCAAGGACATGAGCATTCTCTAGTGGATGCTAACCATGCTAGCTGTAGCCAAGGACATGAGCATTCTCTAGTGGATGCTAGCCATGCTAGCTGTAGACAAGACATGAACATTCTCTAGTTGATGCTAGCCATGCTATCTGTAGACAAGACATGAGCATTCTCTATTGGATGCTAACCATGCTAGCTGGAGCCAAGACATAAGCATTCTCTAGTGGATGCTAACCATGCTAGCTGTAGCCAAGGACATGAGCATTCTCTAGTGGATGCTAGCCATGCTAGCTGTAGCCAAGGACATGAGCATTCTCTAGTGGATGCTAACCATGCTAGCTGTAGCCAAGGACATGAGCATTCTCTAGTGGATGCTAGCCATGCTAGCAGTAGCCAAGGACATGAGCATTCTCTAGTGGATGCTAGCCATGCTAGCTGTAGTCAAGGACATGAGCATTCTCTAGTGGATGCTAACCATGCTAGCTGTAGCCAAGGACATGAGCATTCTCTAGTGGATGCTAGCCATGCTAGCTGTAGCCAAGGACATGAGCATTCTCTAGTGGATGCTAGCTGTAGCCAAGGACATGAACATTCTCTAGTGGATGCTAACCATGCTAGCTGTAGCCAAGGACATGAGCATTCTCTAGTGGATGCTAACCATGCTAGCTGTAGCCAAAGACATGTTGGATATGAGGATTGTGATCCCGACAAATAGGGATGAGGAGTTTAGAGAGACCTCTGCAGTATTGTTAGGTAATGACTAGAGCTGAAAGACACACACACAAGTATGGGTAATGGGAGAATGTGCTTTCTCAATGTGTTTCTTTGGCCAAGTGGTGTGGCTGTATCTGTATCCATAGAGAATCTATCAGCTGTCCATTAGTATTACTGTAGGGACCCACAACAACACAAAGCTTGGCCTCCATGACTGCAGTGTGAGGCAATGACCAAACATCCTCCTCACTCCCCCTGGCCCTGTCTGTCCTGCAGGTCAGCTGTTAGTCAGGTCAGCTGTTAATCGTGTCAGCTGTTAAACAGGTCAGCTGCTAGTCAGCCCAGCTGGGTTTAACACTTAAGGAAGTCACTTCCCTGTTTTGCACCCTATCTTACCTGCACGACTGTGCCAAGCTAAGGTACATCTGTTGTTATTGTAAAAGAGAATGTGTTCTCAAAGACTTACCTGGTTAAATAAGGACTCACCTGGTTAAATAAAGACTTACCTGGTTAAATAATGACTTACCTGGTTAAATAAAGACTTACCTGGTTAAATAAAGACTTACCTGGTTAAATAAAGACTCACCTGGTTAAATAAAGACTCACCTGGTTGAATAAAGACTCACCTGGTTAAATAAAGACTTACCTGGTTAAATAAAGACTTACCTGGTTAAATAAAGACTTACCTGGTTAAATAAAGGTTAAAAAAATTAAGCAGTGTGCTTCATGGTCAAGGTTTCAAGACCCTAAACCTATTTTGCCAGATATATCTAGCAGTGAACCACAAATGTTCCATTTCTCCCTCCCCAACCGTCCTCTTCAGGGTTCCTGAAGATCAGAGACCGGTCCCACCAGAAGTTCTACTGTATCTTTTAAGGTTTCTCATATGGTTGTAATGTTCTGTAGGGTTCCTGAAGAGCAGAGACCAGTCCCACCAGAAGTTCTACTGTATCTTTTAAGGTTTCTCATATGGTTGTAATGTTCTGTAGGGTTCCTGAAGAGCAGAGACCGGTCCCACCAGAAGTTCTACTCCCTGATGACCAAGACTCAGATGTTCATCAGATTTATAGAGGAGTGCTCCTTCGTCTCAGACAAAGACGCCAGCTTGGCCTTCTTCGATGACTGTGTGGACAAGGTACAGCTTGGTTTATAGTACTGTCATCCTGGTCCTTCATAGACCTATTCTCTGAAATAACCCTAACCCTTCTCCATACAGCTTGGTTTATAGTACTATATCATCCTAGTCATATATAGACCTGCCCTCTGTGAAATCTCCCTGTCTAGTAACTATGCTATCCTCTATCAGTGTTCTTCTCCCTGTCTAGTAACTATGCTATCCTCTATCAGTGTTCTTCTCCCTGTCTAGTAGCTATGCTATCCTCTATCAGTGTTCTTCTCCCTGTCTAGTAGCTATGCTATCCTCTATCAGTGTTCTTCTCCCTGTCTAGTAGCTATGCTATCCTCTATCAGTGTTCTTCTCCCTGTCTAGTAGCTATGCTATCCTCTATCAGTGTTCTTCTCCCTGTCTAGTAACTATGCTATCCTCTGTCAGTGTTCTTCTCCCTGTCTAGTAGCTATGCTCTCCTCTATCAGTGTTCTTCTCCCTGTCTAGTAACTATGCTATCCTCTATCAGTGTTCTTCTCCCTGTCTAGTAACTATGCTATCCTCTATCAGTGTTCTTCTCCCTGTCTAGCAACTATGCTATCCTCTATCTGTGTTCTTCTCCCTGTCTAGTAACTATGCTCTCCTCTATCAGTGTTCTTCTCCCTGTCTAGTAGCTATGCTCTCCTCTATCAGTGTTCTTCTCCCTGTCTAGTAACTATGCTATCCTCTATCAGTGTTCTTCTCCCTGTCTAGTAACTATGCTATCCTCTATCAGTGTTCTTCTCCCTGTCTAGCAACTATGCTATCCTCTATCTGTGTTCTTCTCCCTGTCTAGTAACTATGCTATCCTCTATCAGTGTTCTTCTCCCTGTCTAGTAGCTATGCTATCCTCTATCAGTGTTCTTCTCCCTGTCTAGTAGCTATGCTATCCTCTATCTGTGTTCTTCTCCCTGTCTAGTAACTATGCTCTCCTCTATCAGTGTTCTTCTCCCTGTCTAGTAGCTATGCTATCCTCTATCAGTGTTCTTCTCCCTGTCTAGTAACTATGAGCACACTGAGTAGCAATCCCCCTACTGTATTACCTCACACTGAGCAGCACTCCCTCTACTGTATTACCTCACACTGAGCAGCACTCCCTCTAATGTATTACCTCACACTGAGCAGCACTCCCCTACTGTATTACCTCACGCTGAGCAGCACTCCCCCTACTGTATTACCTCACACTGAGCAGCACTCCCTCTACTGTATTAACTCACACTGAGCAGCACTCCCCCTACTGTATTACCTCACACTGAGCAGCACTCCCTCTACTGTATTACCTCACACTGAGCAGCACTCCCCTACTGTATTACCTCACACTGAGCAGCACTCCCCCTACTGTATTAACTCACACTGAGCAGCACTCCCCCTACTGTATTACCTCACACAGAGCAGCACTCCCCCTACTGTATTACCTCACGCCGAGCAGCACTCCCCCTACTGTATTACCTCACACTGAGCAGCACTCCCCCTACTGTATTACCTCACGCTGAGCAGCACTCCCCCTACTGTATTACCTCACACTGAGCAGCACTCCCCCTACTGTATTACCTCACGCTGAGCAACACTCCCCCTACTGTATTACCTCACACTGAGCAGCACTCCCCCTACTGTATTACCTCACACTGAGCAGCACTCCCCCTACTGTATTACCTCACGCTGAGCAGCACTCCCTCTACTGTATTACCTCACTCTGAGCAGCACTCCCCCGACTGTATTACCTCACGCTGAGCAGCCCTCCCCCTACTGTATTACCTCACACTGAGCACTAATCCCCCTACTGTATTACCTCACACTGAGCAGCACTCCCCCCACTGTATTACCTCACACTGAGCAGCACTCCCCCCACTGTATTACCTCACGCTGAGCAGCCCTCCCCCTACTGTATTACCTCACACTGAGCAGCACTCCCCCCACTGTATTACCTCACACTGAGCAGCACTCCCCCTACTGTATTACCTCCCACTCTTCCCTACTGTATTACCTCACACTGAGCAGCACTCCCCCTACTGTATTACCTCCCACTCTTCCCTACTGTATTACCTCACGCTGAGCAGCACTCCCCTACTGTATTACCTCCCACTCTTCCCTACTGTATTACCTCACGCTGAGCAGCACTCCCCCTACTGTATTACCTCCCACTCTTCCCTACTGTATTACCTCACGCTGAGCAGCACTCCCCCTACTGTATTACCTCCCACTCCCCCTACTGTATTACCTCACGCTGAGCAGCACTCCCCTACTGTATTACCTCCCACTCCCCTACTGTATTACCTCCCACTCTTCCCTACTGTATTACCTCACACTGAGCAGCACTCCCCCTACTGTATTACCTCCCACTCTTCCCTACTGTATTACCTCACGCTGAGCAGCACTCCCCCTACTGTATTACCTCCCACTCTTCCCTACTGTATTACCTCACTCTGAGCAGCACTCCCCCTACTGTATTACCTCACTCTGAGCAGCACTCCCCCTACTGTATTTTTGTCAGCTACCAATTGTGCAAGTTCTTCCACTTAAAAAGATGAGAGAGGTCTGTAATTTTCATCATATGTACAGTTCAACTATGACAGACAAAATGAGAAAAAAAATCCAGAAAATCACATTGTAGGGTTTTTAATGAATTAATGACGGGGTGTGTAGGCTCGGGGTGTGTAGGCTCGGGGTGTGTAGGCTCGGGGTGTGTAGGGTCGGGGTGTGTAGGGTCGTGGTGTGTAGGGTCGGGGTGTGTAGGGTCGTGGTGTGTAGGGTCGTGGTGTGTAGGGTCGTGGTGTGTAGGGTCATGGTGTGTATGGTGTATAGGTCATGGTGTATAGGGTCAGGGTGTGTAGGGTGTATAGGGTCAGGGTGTATAGGATATGTAGGGTCATGGTGTAGAGTGTCATGATGTGTAGGGTGTGTAGGGTCAGGGTGTGTAGGGTCAGGGTGTATAGGGTCAGGGTGTATAGGGTCATGGTGTATAGTGTCATGGTGTGTAGGGTGTATAGTGTCAGGGTGTATAGGGTCAGGGTGTATAGGGTCATAGTGTATAGTGTCATGGTGTGTAGGGTGTATAGGGTCAGGGTGTGTAGGGTCATGGTGTATAGGGTCAGGGTGTGTAGGGTCATGGTGTCACGCATCCGCTACAAGACCATGGTGCTTGCCTACGGAGCTGTGAGGGGAACGGCACCGCAGTACCTCCAGGCTCTGATCAGGCCCTACACCCAAACAAGGGCACTGCGTTCATCCACCTCTGGCCTGCTCGCCTCCCTACCACTGAGGAAGTACAGTTCCCGCTCAGCCCAGTCAAAACTGTTCGCTTCTCTGGCCCCCCAATGGTGGAACAAACTCCCTCACGACGCCAGGACAGCGGAGTCAATCACCACCTTCCGGAGACACCTGAAACCCCACCTCTTCAAGGAATACCTAGGATAGGATAAAGTAATCCTTCTCACCCCCCCTTAAATGATTTAGATGCACTATTGTAAAGTGGCTGTTCCACTGGATGTCAGAAGGTGAATTCACCAATTTGTAAGTCGCTCTGGATAAGAGCGTCTGCTAAATGACTTAAATGTAAATGTAAATGAACATAATATTTGCAAATTATGGTGGAAAAGTGGGAGAACTTGCACAATTGGTGGCTGACTAAATACTTTTTTGCCCCACTGTTGATGTTGATGTATGGTTTTGCCAGACCCATCCAGGGACGTAGTGGAGGGTAAATGCCGTTTACGCACATTTTTATTTGTGAAATAGCGTTTACTTGCCTTTTTTATTTTGTTAATAATCGTTTATCCACTTATTATTGCTTTCCCAGCGTTGATCTGAGTTCTAATCGCACCTAACTTTGCTCATGAGTGAAATCATGTATGATTCATGAATGCTCGTTATGTTCGCCTGCTCCCCTGGATTTGCCTCGTTAGCAACGCATTCACTCACCACTCTGTCCAACGGGAAACTCCGGCCTCTACATAGGCCGAGTGGTGAAACAAACTACCTCAGCCCAGACCTACGGTGGCAAGTGGCAGAGAGACGCCGCTGACAGTGGGATTTTTTTTTAAACATCCCTCGACTCCTGCCGTGTCAACAGACACCCCCCAAACCAAAACATCCCTCGACTCCTGCCGTGTCAACAGACATCCCCCAAACCAAAACATCCCTCGACTCCTGCCATGTCAACAGACATCCCCCAAACCAAAACATCCCTCGACTCCTGCCATGTCAACAGACACCCCCCAAACCAAAACATCCCTCGACTCCTGCCGTGTCAACAGACATCCCCCAAACCAAAACATCCCTCGACTCCTGCCGTGTCAACAGACATCCCCCAAACCAAAACATCCCTCGACTCCTGCCGTGTCAACAGACACCCCCCAAACCAAAACATCCCTCGACTCCTGCCGTGTCAACAGACATCCCCCAAACCAAAACATCCCTCGACTCCTGCCGTGTCAACAGACATCCCCCAAACCAAAACATCCCTCGACTCCTGCCGTGTCAACAGACACCCCCCAAACCAAAACATCCCTCGACTCCTGCCGTGCCAACAGACATCCCCCAAACCAAAACATCCTTCGACTCCTGCCGTGTCAACAGACATCCCCCAAACCAAAACATCCCTCGACTCCTGCCGTGTCAACAGACACCCCCAAACCAAAACATCCCTCGACTCCTGCCGTGACAACAGACATCCCCCAAACCAAAACATCCCTCGACTCCTGCCGTGTCAACAGACACCCCCAAACCAAAACATCCCTCGACTCCTACCGTGTCAACAGACACCCCCCAAACCAAAACATCCCTCGACTCCTGCCGTGTCAACAGACATCCCCCAAACCAAAACATCCCTCGACTCCTGCCGTGTCAACAGACATCCCCCAAACCAAAACATCCCTCGACTCCTGCCGTGTCAACAGACATCCCCCAAACCAAAACATCCCTCGACTCCTGCCGTGTCAACAGACACCCCCCAAACCAAAACATCCCTCGACTCCTGCCGTGTCAACAGACACCCCCCAAACCAAAACATCCCTCGACTCCTGCCGTGTCAACAGACATCCCCCAAACCAAAACATCCCTCGACTCCTACCGTGTCAACAGACATCCCCCAAACCAAAACATCCCTCGACTCCTGCCGTGACAACAGACATCCCCCAAACCACAACATCCCTCGACTCCTGCCGTGTCAACAGACATCCCCCAAACCAAAACATCCCTCGACTCCTGCCGTGACAACAGACATCCCCCAAACCAAAACATCCCTCGACTCCTACCGTGTCAACAGACACCCCCCAAACCAAAACATCCCTTGACTCCTGCCGTGTCAACAGACATCCCCCGAACCAAAACATCCCTCGACTCCTGCCGTGTCAACAGACATCCCCCAAACCAAAACATCCCTCGACTCCTGCCATGTCAACAGACATCCCCCCAAACCACAAAAAACAGATTAAGTTTGAAGCTAACGTTGAACGGAGTCTAACCTCAGCAGGACTGAAATGAAGCTAGCTATAATCAAAAGATGGGCTATAAGTTCTCATACAAAATACCTTTTCTTTACAGAGAGTAGTGAGATAGACAGTGGTGAGTCAGGCTGCAATGACCCTAACCCAAATGAGATACACAGAGAGAAGAAGCATTGAAGCCAGCAGGGAGAGAGGTTAGAGAATCTTTCATCTTATCAAACACAATAACTTGTTGCTCTTCAAATGTGTATAGAATACAACATTTTATAGTAAACTAAGGGCCTTTTACACTGTCAGAATTAACTTTCATGTCTTTCATATGTTGGGACAGCCTGTGGGACTTAACATTTTGTGAAATTTAACGTTATTGTCATGCATGCTGAACAGAAATATAAACGCAACAATTTTAAAGATTTTACTGAGTTACAGGTCATATAAGGAAATCGGTCAACATCATCAGTACTGACTTACCACTCATGAATGTCGTAAATAAGTAGTGAAACACGTATTATTGAGTAGATTTTGTAAGATGGTGATGAATAGTAAGTTAGGTTATGGTGATCTACTGCCATCTGGTGGCGACCAGAAACAATTGCATAATAGGAACTGTTGCAAATTGATGGTCCTTAAAAATAAATATTAGTGCTTGTAAATAAAAGTACTTGAAAGTCTTTGAATTTGACTTGTCACTGTCTGTACGAACCCAGCGTTTCGTGTGCTTTGATTTGGACTCATACTCCAACCCTCCCGTGCTCCAATTTGCTTAATCAGAGCACTGTAGTATGCATTTTGGGAAATACCTTGTGAGTAATTTAATTACTTGTGTTACTGCTTGGCTGGAGCCAAAGCCTGCACCCACACTGACCCATTGTGGATAAGATTGCACACCCCTGATTAACATCTAGCTGGTTTTCTTCCTGTAGCCTCTCCTAGTCCAATCAGCCCTTTAACCACAGTACTGTCTGGTTATTTCCTTTAACCATGGTACTGTCTGCTGTCTGGTTATTTCCTTTAACCGCGGTACTGTCTGCTGTCTGGTTATTTCCTTTAACCATGGTACCTGCTGTTGTCTGGTTATTTCCTTTAACCACGGTACTGTCTGGTTATTTCCTTTAACCACGGTACTGTCTGGTTATTTCCTTTAAACACGGTACTGTCTGCTGTCTGGTTATTTCCTTTAATCATGGTACTGTCTGGTTATTTCCTTTAACCACGATACTGTCTGGTTATGTCCTTTAACCACGGTACTGTCTGGTTATTTCCTTTAATCATCGTACTGTCTGGTTATTTCCTTTAACCACGGTACTGTCTGGTTATTTCCTTTAACCATGGTACCTGCTGCTGTCTGGTTATTTCCTTTAACCATGGTACTGTCTGGTTATTTCCTTTAACCACGGTACTGTCTGGTTACTTCCTTTAACCACGGTACTGTCTGCTGTCTGGTTATTTCCTTTAATCATGGTACTGTCTGGTTATTTCCTTTAACCACGATACTGTCTGGTTATGTCCTTTAACCACGGTACTGTCTGGTTATGTCCTTTAACCACGGTACTGTCTGGTTATTTCCTTTAATCATCGTACTGTCTGGTTATTTCCTTTAACCACGGTACTGTCTGGTTATTTCCTTTAACCATGGTACCTGCTGCTGTCTGGTTATTTCCTTTAACCATGGTACTGTCTGGTTATTTCCTTTAACCACGGTACTGTCTGGTTACTTCCTTTAACCACGGTACTGTCTGCTGTCTGGTTATTTCCTTTAATCATGGTACTGTCTGGTTATTTCCTTTAACCACGATACTGTCTGGTTATGTCCTTTAACCACGGTACTGTCTGGTTATGTCCTTTAACCACGGTACTGTCTGGTTATTTCCTTTAATCATCGTACTGTCTGGTTATTTCCTTTAACCACGGTACTGTCTGGTTATTTCCTTTAACCATGGTACCTGCTGCTGTCTGGTTATTTCCTTTAACCATGGTACTGTCTGGTTATTTCCTTTAACCACGGTACTGTCTGGTTACTTCCTTTAACCACGGTACTGTCTGCTGTCTGGTTATTTCCTTTAATCATGGTACTGTCTGGTTATTTCCTTCAACCACGGTACTGTCTGGTTATGTCCTTTAACCACGGTACTGTCTGGTTATTTCCTTTAACCATGGTAGTGTCTGGTTATTTCCTTTAACCACGGTACTGTCTGGTTATTTCCTTTAACCACGGTACTGTCTGGTTATTTCCCATCAGTCCTGCTCTCCTCCAACTGTCTCTAACTCAACATGCTCTCTTCTCTCCTCTTGTTCCCCCTCTCCTCTCTGCCTCCCTGTTCATGCAGCTCTACAGTGCAGACAAAGGAGGCAAGGTGAGTGTGACTGTGTCCACCCTCACACTCTACCACCCTGACATCCTACCACCCTGACATCCTACCACCCTGACAACCTGACATCCTACCACCCTCACACTGTACCACCCTGACAACCTGACATCCTACCACCCTAACAACCTGACATCCTCACACTCTACCACCCTGACATCCTACCACCCTGACATCCTACCACCCTCACACTCTACCACCCTGACATCCTACCACCCTCACACCCTACCACCCTGACATCCTACCACCCTCACACCCTACCACCCTCACACTCTACCACCCTGACATCCTACCACCCTACCACCCTGACATCCTACCACCCTGACAACCTGACATCCTACCACCCTAACAACCTGACATCCTCACACTCTACCACCCTGACATCCTACCACCCTGACATCCTACCACCCTCACACTCTACCACCCTGACATCCTACCACCCTCACACCCTACCACCCTGACATCCTACCACCCTCACACCCTACCACCCTCACACTCTACCACCCTGACATCCTACCACCCTCACACTCTACCACCCTGACATCCTACCACCCTACCACCCTGACATCCTACCACCCTCACACTCTACCACCCTGACATCCTACCACCCTAACAACCTGACATCCTACCACCCTAACAACCTGACATCCTACCACCCTCACACTCTTCCACCCTGACATCCTAACACCCTTACATCCTACCACCCTCACACTCTACCACCCTGACATCCTACCACCCTCACACTCTACCACCCTGACATCCTACCACCCTACCACCCTTACATCCTACCACCCTCACACTCTACCACCCTGACATCCTACCACCCTAACACCCTTACATCCTACCACCCTCACACTCTACCACCCTGACATCCTACCACCCTAACAAACTGACATCCTACCACCCTAACACCCTTACATCCTACCACCCTCACACTCTACCACCCTGACATCCTACCACCCTCACACTGTACCACCCTGACATCCTACCACCCTCACACTGTACCACCCTGACATCCTACCACCCTCACACTGTACCACCCTGACATCCTACCACCCTCACACTGTACCACCCTGACATCCTACCACCCTCACACTCTACCACCCTGACATCCTACCACCCTCACACTGTACCACCCTGACATCCTACCACCCTCACACTGTACCACCCTGACATCCTACCACCCTCACACTCTACCACCCTGACATCCTACCACCCTCACACTCTACCACCCTGACATCCTACCACCCTAACACCCTGACATCCTACCACCCTCACACTGTACCACCCTGACATCCTACCACCCTCACACTCTACCACCCTGACATCCTACCACCCTCACACTCTACCACCCTGACATCCTACCACCCTCACACTCTACCACCCTGACATCCTACCACCCTAACACCCTGACATCCTACCACCCTCACACTTAACCCCCTGACATCCTACCACCCTCACACTGTACCACCCTGACATCCTACCACCCTCACACTGTACCACCCTGACATCCTACCACCCTCACACCCTACCACCCTGACATCCTACCACCCTCATACTGTACCACCCTGACATCCTACCACCCTCACACTGTACCACCCTGACATCCTACCACCCTCACACTGTACCACCCTCACACTCTACCACCCTGACATCCTACCACCCTCACACACTACCACCCTGACATCCTACCACCCTAACAACCTGACATCCTACCACCCTCACAACCTGACGTCCTACCACCCTCATACTGTACCACCCTGACATCCTACCACCCTCACACTGTACCACCCTGAGAGGACAGTCCACCTCTGTCTCTGTCTCTGCTACCTTCCCTTCTGTAGTAAAACACAGGACAGTCCACCTCTCTGTCTCTGTCTCTGCTACCTTCCCTTCTGTAGTTAAACACAGGACAGTCCACCTCTCTGTCTCTGTCTCTGTTACCTTCCCTTCTGTAGTAAAACACAGGACAGTCCACCTCTCTGTCTCTGTCTCTGTTACCTTCCCTTCTGTAGTAAAACACAGGACAGTCCACCTCTCTGTCTCTGTCTCTGTTACCTTCCCTTCTGTAGTAAAACACAGGACAGTCCACCTCTCTGTCTCTGTCTCTGCTACCTTCCCTTCTGTAGTAAAACACAGGACAGTCCACCTCTCTGTCTCTGTCTCTGCTTCCTTCCCTTCTGTAGTAAAACACAGGACAGTCCACCTCTCTGTCTCTGTCTCTGCTACCTTCCCTTCTGTAGTAAAACACAGGACAGTCCACCTCTCTGTCTCTGTCTCTGCTACCTTCCCTTCTGTAGTAAAACACAGGACAGTCCACCTCTCTGTCTCTGTCTCTGTTACCTTCCCTTCTGTAGTAAAACACAGGACAGTCCACCTCTCTGTCTCTGTCTCTGTTACCTTCCCTTCTGTAGTAAAACACAGGACAGTCCACCTCTCTGTCTCTGTCTCTGTTACCTTCCCTTCTGTAGTAAAACACAGGACAGTCCACCTCTCTGTCTCTGTCTCTGCTACCTTCCCTTCTGTAGTAAAACACAGGACAGTCCACCTCTCTGTCTCTCTCTGTTACCTTCCCTTCTGTATTAAAACACAGGACAGTCCACCTCTCTGTCTCTGTTACCTTCCCTTCTGTAGTAAAACACAGGACAGTCCACCTCTCTGTCTCTGTTACCTTCCCTTCTGTAGTAAAACACAGGACAGTCCACCTCTCTGTCTCTGTTACCTTCCCTTCAGTAGTAAAACACAGGACAGTCCACCTCTCTGTCTCTGTTACCTTCCCTTCTGTAGTAAAACACAGGACAGTCCACCTCTCTGTCTCTGTCTCTGTTACCTTCCCTTCAGTAGTAAAACACAGGACAGTCCACCTCTCTGTCTCTGTTACCTTCCCTTCTGTAGTAAAACACAGGACAGTCCACCTCTCTGTCTCTGTTACCTTCCCTTCTGTAGTAAAACACAGGACAGTCCACCTCTCTGTCTCTGTCTCTGTTACCTTCCCTTCTGTAGTAAAACACAGGACAGTCCACCTCTCTGTCTCTGTCTCTGCTACCTTCCCTTCTGTAGTAAAACACAGGACAGTCCACCTCTCTGTCTCTGTCTCTGCTACCTTCCCTTCTGTAGTTAAACACAGGACAGTCCACCTCTCTGTCTCTGTCTCTGTTACCTTCCCTTCTGTAGTAAAACACAGGACAGTCCACCTCTCTGTCTCTGTCTCTGTTACCTTCCCTTCTGTAGTAAAACACAGGACAGTCCACCTCTCTGTCTCTGTCTCTGTTACCTTCCCTTCTGTAGTAAAACACAGGACAGTCCACCTCTCTGTCTCTGTCTCTGCTACCTTCCCTTCTGTAGTAAAACACAGGACAGTCCACCTCTCTGTCTCTGTCTCTGTTACCTTCCCTTCTGTAGTAAAACACAGGACAGTCCTCCTCTCTGTCTCTGTCTCTGTTACCTTCCCTTCTGTAGTAAAACACAGGACAGTCCACCTCTCTGTCTCTGTCTCTGCTACCTTCCCTCCTGTAGTAAAACACAGGACAGTCCACCTCTCTGTCTCTGTTACCTTCCCTTCTGTAGTAAAACACAGGACAGTCCACCTCTCTGTCTCTGTCTCTGCTACCTTCCCTTCTGTAGTAAAACACAGGACAGTCCACCTCTCTGTCTCTGTCTCTGTTACCTTCCCTTCTGTAGTAAAACACAGGACAGTCCACCTCTCTGTCTCTGTCTCTGTTACCTTCCCTTCTGTAGTAAAACACAGGACAGTCCACCTCTCTGTCTCTGTCTCTGTTACCTTCCCTTCTGTAGTAAAACACAGGACAGTCCACCTCTCTGTCTCTGCTACCTTCCCTTCTGTAGTAAAACACAGGACAGTCCACCTCTCTGTCTCTGTCTCTGTTACCTTCCCTTCTGTAGTAAAACACAGGACAGTCCACCTCTCTGTCTCTGTCTCTGCTACCTTCCCTTCTGTAGTAAAACACAGGACAGTCCACCTCTCTGTCTCTGTCTCTGTTACCTTCCCTTCAGTAGTAAAACACAGGACAGTCCACCTCTCTGTCTCTGTCTCTGCTACCTTCC
Organism: Oncorhynchus masou masou; assembly: GCF_036934945.1. Lineage (NCBI taxonomy): Eukaryota > Metazoa > Chordata > Actinopteri > Salmoniformes > Salmonidae > Oncorhynchus > Oncorhynchus masou. The sequence goes on along the minus strand of NW_027011865.1, from coordinate 67,486 downwards.
CTTCTGTAGTAAAACACAGGACAGTCCACCTCTCTGTCTCTGTCTCTGTTACCTTCCCTTCTGTAGTAAAACACAGGACAGTCCACCTCTCTGTCTCTGCCTCTGTTACCTTCCCTTCAGTAGTAAAACACAGCGAGTCTCTCTACTCTGCATTACACCAAGTTTTTCGTTGTGGATCGTTGTATCCAGTTTGCTGCAGCAGCACTGGTGTCTGGTAGAAAACCCCTACTTTCATTCTCTAATGATTTCAGCCTTGAATTTTTCATGACTTGAGCTGAGAAGGGCTTTTTAGCAGCTCATTGATGTGTGAAAGGCCTGATGGTGGAGTTGATGTGGAGGTTTAGAGTTGATGTGGAGGTTTAGAGTTGATGTGGAGGTTTAGAGTTGATGTGGAGGTTTAAAGTTGATGTGGAGGTTTAAAGTTGATGTGGAGGTGTAGAGTACATGTGGAGGTGTAGAGTTGATGTGGAGGTGTAGAGTTGATGTGGAGGTGTAGAGTTGATGTGGAGGTGTAAAGTTGATGTGGAGGTTTAGAGTTGATGTGGATTTTTACAGTCGATGTGGAGGTTTAGAGTTGATGTGGAGGTTTACAGTTGATGTGGAGGTGTAGAGTTGATGTGGAGGTTTAGAGTTGATGTGGAGGTTTAGAGTTGATGTGGAGGTTTAGAGTTGTTGTGGAGGTTTAGAGTTGATGTGGAGGTTTAGAGTTGATGTGGAGGTTTAGAGTTGATGTGGAGGTTTACAGTTGATGTGGAGGTTTAGAGTTGATGTGGAGGTTTACAGTTGATGTGGAGGTTTACAGTTGATGTGGAGGTTTAGAGTTGATGTGAGGGTTTAGAGTTGATGTGAGGGTTTAGAGTTGATGTGGAGGTGTAGAGTTGATGTGGAGGTGTAGAGTTGATGTGGAGGTTTAGAGTTGATGTGGAGGTTTAGAGTTGATGTGGAGGTGTAGAGTTGATGTGGAGGTTTAGAGTTGATGTGGAGGTGTAAAGTTGATGTGGAGGTTTAGAGTTGATGTGGAGGTTTAGAGTTGATGTGGAGGTTTAGAGTTGATGTGGAGGTTTAGAGTTGATGTGGAGGTTGAGAGTTGATGTGGAGGTTTAGAGTTGATGTGGATGTGTAGAATTGATGTGGAGGTGTAGAGTTGATGTGGAGGTTTAGAGTTGATGTGGAGGTTTAGAGTTGATGTGGAGGTTTAGAGTTGATGTGGATGTGTAGAATTGATGTGGAGGTGTAGAGTTGATGTGGAGGTGTAGAGTTGATGTGGAGGTTTAGAGTTGATGTGGAGGTTTACAGTTGATGTGGAGGTGTAGAGTTGATGTGGAGGTTGAGAGTTGATGTGGAGGTTTAGAGTTGATGTGGAGGTTTAGAGTTGATGTGGAGGTTTAGAGTTGATGTGGAAGTTTAGAGTTGATGTGGAGGTGTAGAGTTGATGTGGAGGTGTAGAGTTGATGTGGAGGTGTAGAGTTGATGTGGAGGTGTAGAGTTGATGTGGAGGTGTAGAGTTGATGTGGAGGTTTAGAGTTGATGTGGAGGTTTAGAGTTGATGTGGAGGTGTAGAGTTGATGTGGAGGTTTAGAGTTGATGTGGAGGTTTAGAGTTGATGTGGAGGTTTAGAGTTGATGTGGAGGTGTAGAGTTGATGTGGAGGTGTAGAGTTGATGTGGAGGTTTAGAGTTGATGTGGAGGTTTAGAGTTGATGTGGAGGTTTAGAGTTGATGTGGAGGTTTAGAGTTGATGTGGAGGTTTAGAGTTGATGTGGAGGTTTAGAGTTGATGTGGAGGTGTAGAGTTGATGTGGAGGTTTAGAGTTGATGTGGAGGTTTAGAGTTGATGTGGAGGTGTAGAGTTGATGTGGAGGTGTGGAGGTGTAGAGTTGATGTGGAGGTGTAGAGTTGATGTGGAGGTTTAGAGTTGATGTGGAGGTTTAGAGTTGATGTGGAGGTGTAGAGTTGATGTGGAGGTGTAGAGTTGATGTGGAGGTGTAGAGTTGATGTGGAGGTTTAGAGTTGATGTGGAGGTTTAGAGTTGATGTGGAGGTTTAGAGTTGATGTGGAGGTTTACAGTTGACTCTTCTAAGGCGTATTTTCTTGTCTCACCCAGGGAGAGTCTGTGTACTGAATCCCTGATCCAATTATGTGGTCCATTTTCTGTTACTGTGTGTGTGTGTGTGTGTGTGTGTGTGTGTGTGTGTGTGTGTGTGTGTGTGTGTGTGTGTGTGTGTGTGTGTGTGTGTGTGTGTGTGTGTGGTGCGTGCGTGCGTGCGTGCGTGCGTGCGTGCGTGTAGTCCACTGTGTCTAGTAGGTTCAGTGGTTTGTGTTTTCCTGTCAGATCTCTCCCTCTACATCTGATGTAGTGAAACATGACATTCAGTAATCAGTATCTGAAGGGAGGGAGGGGGCAGGGAGGGAGGGAGAGAGGGGGCAGGGAGGGAGGTAGGAAGGGAGGGAGGGAGAGAGGAGGCAGGGAGGGAGGCAGGGAGGGAGGAAGGGAGAGAGGGGGCAGGGAGGGAGGCAGGAAGGGAGGGGGCAGGGAAGGAGGGAGGGAGGGGGCATAGAGGGAGGGAGGAAGGAGACAGTGAGGGAGGGGGCATGGAGGGAGGGAGGAAGGAGACAGGGAGGGAGGGGGGCATGGAGGGAGGGAGGAAGGAGACAGGGAGGGAGGGAGGGGGCAGGGAGGGAGGGGGCAGGGAGGCCCTCCCTCCTTCCTCGATTCATCCTTCTCTCCCTGCCTCCCTTCCTCGATTCATCCTTCTCTCCCTGCCTCCCTTCCTCGATTCATCCTTCTCTCCCTCCCTCCTCCCTCCCTTCCTCGATCCATCCCTCTCTCCCTAATCCTTAAGTATATCAGGTTAAGTCACCAGAAGGGCTTATCTCAATGACACCCTCACTGCACTGTGGTGTCCCTGAGAGGATTACACACACACACACACACACACACACACACACACACACACACACACACACACACACACACACACACACACACACACACACACACACACACACACTCTCTCTCCTCAGAGAGCTCCATGTCCAGATCAGCTGAACCCAATGTTCTGGACCAGAAACAGAGCAACACAGCCTCTCTCAGAGAGCTCCATGTCCAGATCAGCTGAACCCAATGTTCTGGACCAGAAACAGAGCAACACAGCCTCTCTCAGAGAGCTCCATGTTGAGATCAGCTGAACCCAATGTTCTGGACCAGAAACAGAGCAACACAGCCTCCCTCAGAGAGCTCCATGTCCAGATCAGCTGAACCCAATGTTCTGGACCAGAAACAGAGCAACACAGCCTCCCTCAGAGAGCTCCATGTCCAGATCAGCTGAACCCAATGTTCTGGACCAGAAACAGAGCAACACAGCCTCCCTCAGAGAGCTCCATGTTGAGATCAGCTGAACCCAATGTTCTGGACCAGAAACAGAGCAACACAGCCTCTCTCTGCAGTCCAGTGCTTTAGCTTTTGCATTTGTGTCTTTGTTTTGGACTTGTCTACTCCAACAGAGGAAGTGTAGCCTCTGGCATGGTTTTACATTATCACTGTCTCTGTTTTGGACTTGTCTACTCCAACAGAGGAAGTGTAGCCTCTGGCATGGTTTTACATCATCACTGTCTCTGTTTTGGACTTGTCTACTCCAACAGAGGAAGTGTAGCCTCTGGCATGGTTTTACATCATCACTGTCTCTGTTTTGGACTTGTCTACTCCAACAGAGGAAGTGTAGCCTCTGGCATGGTTTTACATCATCGCTGTCTCTTGGCTGTCTCTCTGGCTTGTGCTGCTCGAGTACAATACTAAACACTCAGACTGTAACGCACTGATCAACCAGACCTTAATCAGTTTATTTTAAAGTGTTTCTCAACATGGGAAAACATCTCATTTGAATTGTTTTAGTAATAGAGTGGTTTCCAGCAGTAGAGGAATGATTCCACATTAAATGAGACGTTTGACCCAGAAGAAGAAGAAGAGAACAGACAGACACTGTCGCTGTGTCAACAAACAATGTTTTAACGAAGCAAATAACACCTTAACGCCTCCGCCTCGTCCGTCTGCTCCCTCACTAAACACATCCTCACTCTTCTGCTGACCTTTAACAGCTTGAATTGACCTCTTTCACCACACAGCCCATGAGTTACTGACCCAGTTAACCTTAACTTTAACAGCTTTAATTGAGTCACTGGACCATTTTGGGGGGGGGGGTGAGTGAGCCCCCCCCTATTCACTTCAGTGACAGAAAGTGTACAGCACAAAGTGGAGTTTTATCTACTCACAGTTCATTTAACTTTAGAGCCTGACGTACACCATCTATGAGAGAGGGAGAGAGAGAGAGAGAGAGAGAGATCAACGACCAGGGACAAGCTACACACAGTGAAGGACTGTCTCCTAGGACAGGGACAAGCTACACACAGTGAAGGACTGTCTCCTAGGACAGAGACTAGCTACACACAGTGAAGGACTGTCTCCTAGGACAGGGACTAGCTACACACAGTGAATGACTGTCTCCTATGACAGAGACTAGCTACACACAGTGAAGAACTGTCTCCTAGGACAGGGACTAGCTACACACAGTGAAGGACTGTCTCCTAGGACAGAGACTAGCTACACACAGTGAAGGACTGTCTCCTAGGACAGGGACTAGCTACACACAGTGAAGGACTGTTTCCTAGGACAGGGACTAGCTACACACAGTGAAGGACTGTCTCCTAGGACAGGGACTAGCTACACACAGTGAAGGACTGTCTCCTAGGACAGGGACTAGCTACACACAGTGAAGGACTGTCTCCTAGGACAGGGACTAGCTACACACAGTGAAGGACTGTCTCCTAGTACAGGGACTAGCTACACACAGTGAAGGACTGTCTCCTAGGACAGAGACTAGCTACACACAGTGAAGGACTGTCTCCTAGGACAGGGACTAGCTACACACAGTGAAGGATTGTCTCCTAGGACAGGGACTAGCTACACACAGTGAAGGACTGTCTCCTAGGACAGGGACTAGCTACACACAGTGAAGGACTGTCTCCTAGTACAGGGACTAGCTACACACAGTGAAGGACTGTCTCCTAGGACAGGGACTAGCTACTCACAGTGAAGGACTGTCTCCTAGTACAGGGACTAGCTAGGACTGTCTCCTAGGACTGTCTCCTAGGATAGGGACTAGCTACACACAGTGAAGGACTGTCTCCTAGGACAGGGACTAGCTACACACAGTGAAGGACTCTCTCCTAGGACAGGGACTAGCTACACACAGTGAAGGACTGTCTCCTAGGATAGGGACTAGCTACACACAGTGAAGGACTGTCTCCTAGGACAGGGACTAGCTACACACAGTGAAGGACTGTCTCCTAGGACAGGGACTAGCTACACACAGTGAAGGACTGTCTCCTAGGATAGGGACTAGCTACACACAGTGAAGGACTGTCTCCTAGGACAGGGACTAGCTACACACAGTGAAGGACTGTCTCCTAGGACAGGGACTAGCTACACACAGTGAAGGACTGTCTCCTAGGACAGGGACTAGCTACACACAGTGAAGGACTGTCTCCTAGGACAGGGACTAGCTACACACAGTGAAGGACTGTCTCCTAGGACAGGGACTAGCTACACACAGTGAAGTGTCTCCTAGTACAGGGACTAGCTACACACAGTGAAGGACTGTCTCCTAGGACAGGGACTAGCTACACACAGTGAAGTGTCTCCTAGGACAGGGACTAGCTACACACAGTGAAGTGTCTCCTAGGACAGAGACTAGCTACACACAGTGAAGGACTGTCTCCTAGGACAGGGACTAGCTACACACAGTGAAGGACTGTCTCCTAGGACAGAGACTAGCTACACACAGTGAAGGACTGTCTCCTAGGACAGGGACTAGCTACACACAGTGAAGGACTGTCTCCTAGGACAGGGACTGACTAGTGGATACTCTGCATTGTTTGGTAGGCTGTTAATACAACCCTGAGGCCTAGTTCCCTTCCAGCACATGAACGTGTTCATGTCCCTCCCCTCAGGTGGACAGCGATAAGCCAGATGAGACCAGGCTGATAGAGATTGACGAATCACAGCGCAGCGAGCACACAGTCTTCATCACACCCCCTGAACTACCCCATCTGCCTGATGGAGAGGAGCACCCACTCTGCTACAGGTGCTGAACCCACTGTGTGTGTCTCTATGTGTTAGTGTGTTAACCCCAGTGTGTTCTGCCTCTCCCAGCTATGTGTTAGTGTGTTAACCCCAGTGTGTTCTGCCTCCCCCAGCTATGTGTTAGTGTGTTAACCCCAGTGTGTTCTGCCTCCCCAGCTATGTGTTAGTGTGTTAACCCCAGTGTGTTCTGCCTCCCCAGCTATGTGTTAGTGTGTTAACCCCAGTGTGTTCTGCCTCTCCCAGCTATGTGTTAGTGTGTTAACCCCAGTGTGTTCTACCTCCCCAGCTATGTGTTAGTGTGTTAACCCCAGTGTGTTCTGCCTCCCCCAGCTATGTGTTAACCCCAGTGTGTTCTACCTCCCCCAGCTATGTGTTAGTGTGTTAACCCCAGTGTGTTCTGCCTCCCCCAGCTATGTGTTAGTGTGTTAACCCCAGTGTGTTCTGCCTCCCCAGCTATGTGTTAGTGTGTTAACCCCAGTGTGTTCTGCCTCCCCCAGCTATGTGTTAGTGTGTTAACCCCAGTGTGTTCTGCCTCCCCAGCTATGTGTTAACCCCAGTGTGTTCTACCTCCCCAGCTATGTGTTAGTGTGTTAACCCCAGTGTGTTCTGCCTCCCCAGCTATGTGTTAACCCCAGTGTGTTCTACCCCCCAGCTATGTGTTAGTGTGTTAACCCCAGTGTGTTCTGCCTCCCCAGCTATGTGTTAACCCCAGTGTGTTCTACCTCCCCCAGCTATGTGTTAACCCCAGTGTGTTCTACCTCCCCCAGCTATGTGTTAGTGTGTTAACCCCAGTGTGTTCTGCCTCTCCCAGCTATGTGTTAGTGTGTTAACCCCAGTGTGTTCTGCCTCCCCCAGCTATGTGTTAGTGTGTTAACCCCAGTGTGTTCTACCTCCCCCAGCTATGTGTTAGTGTGTTAACCCCAGTGTGTTCTGCCTCCCCAGCTATGTGTTAGTGTGTTAACCCCAGTGTGTTCTGCCTCTCCCAGCTATGTGTTAGTGTGTTAACCCCAGTGTGTTCTACCTCCCCCAGCTATGTGTTAACCCCAGTGTGTTCTACCTCCCCAGCTATGTGTTAGTGTGTTAACCCCAGTGTGTTCTACCTCCCCCAGCTATGTGTTAACCCCAGTGTGTTCTACCTCCCCAGCTATGTGTTAGTGTGTTAACCCCAGTGTGTTCTGCCTCCCCCAGCTATGTGTTAGTGTGTTAACCCCAGTGTGTTCTGCCTCCCCCAGCTATGTGTTAGTGTGTTAACCCCAGTGTGTTCTACCTCCCCCAGCTATGTGTTAGTGTGTTAACCCCAGTGTGTTCTGCCTCCCCCAGCTATGTGTTAGTGTGTTAACCCCAGTGTGTTCTACCTCCCCCAGCTATGTGTTAACCCCAGTGTGTTCTGCCTCCCCAGCTATGTGTTAGTGTGTTAACCCCAGTGTGTTCTGCCTCCCCCAGATATGTGTTAGTGTGTTAACCCCAGTGTGTTCTACCTCCCCCAGCTATGTGTTAGTGTGTTAACCCCAGTGTGTTCTGCCTCCCCCAGCTATGTGTTAGTGTGTTAACCCCAGTGTGTTCTGCCTCCCCCAGATATGTGTTAGTGTGTTAACCCCAGTGTGTTCTACCTCCCCCAGCTATGTGTTAACCCCAGTGTGTTCTGCCTCCCCAGCTATGTGTTAGTGTGTTAACCCCAGTGTGTTCTGCCTCCCCCAGCTATGTGTTAACCCCAGTGTGTTCTGCCTCCCCCAGCTATGTGTTAGTGTGTTAACCCCAGTGTGTTCTGCCTCCCCCAGCTATGTGTTAGTGTGTTAACCCCAGTGTGTTCTACCTCCCCAGCTATGTGTTAGTGTGTTAACCCCAGTGTGTTCTGCCTCCCCAGCTATGTGTTAGTGTGTTAACCCCAGTGTGTTCTGCCTCCCCAGCTATGTGTTAGTGTGTTAACCCCAGTGTGTTCTGCCTCCCCCAGCTATGTGTTAGTGTGTTAACCCCAGTGTGTTCTACCTCCCCCAGCTATGTGTTAACCCCATTGTGTTCTACCTCTCCCAGCTATGTGTTAGTGTGTTAACCCCAGTGTGTTCTACCTCCCCCAGCTATGTGTTAGTGTGTTAACCCCAGTGTGTTCTGCCTCCCCCAGCTATGTGTTAGTGTGTTAACCCCAGTGTGTTCTGCCTCCCCCAGCTATGTGTTAACCCCAGTGTGTTCTGCCTCCCCCAGCTATGTGTTAGTGTGTTAACCCCAGTCTGTTCTGCCTCCCCCAGCTATGTGTTAGTGTGTTAACCCCAGTGTGTTCTGCCTCCCCCAGCTATGTGTTAACCCCAGTGTGTTCTACCTCCCACAGCTATGTGTTAGTGTGTTAACCCCAGTGTGTTCTGCCTCCCCCAGCTATGTGTTAACCCCAGTGTGTTCTGCCTCCCCAGCTATGTGTTAGTGTGTTAACCCCAGTGTGTTCTGCCTCCCCCAGCTATGTGTTAGTGTGTTAACCCCAGTGTGTTCTGCCTCCCCAGCTATGTGTTAGTGTGTTAACCCCAGTGTGTTCTACCTCCCCCAGCTATGTGTTAGTGTGTTAACCCCAGTGTGTTCTACCTCCCCCAGCTATGTGTTAGTGTGTTAACCCCAGTGTGTTCTACCTCCCCAGCTATGTGTTAGTGTGTTAACCCCAGTGTGTTCTACCTCCCCCAGCTATGTGTTAGTGTGTTAACCCCAGTGTGTTCTACCTCCCCAGCTATGTGTTAGTGTGTTAACCCCAGTGTGATCTGCCTCCCCCAGCTATGTGTTAGTGTGTTAACCCCAGTGTGTTCTACCTCCCCCAGCTATGTGTTAGTGTGTTAACCCCAGTGTGTTCTGCCTCTCCCAGCTATGTGTTAGTGTGTTAACCCCAGTGTGTTCTACCTCCCCCAGCTATGTGTTAACCCCAGTGTGTTCTACCTCCCCCAGCTATGTGTTAGTGTGTTAACCCCAGTGTGTTCTGCCTCCCCAGCTATGTGTTAGTGTGTTAATCCCAGTGTGTTCTGCCTCCCCCAGCTATGTGTTAGTGTGTTAACCCCAGTGTGTTCTACCTCCCCAGCTATGTGTTAGTGTGTTAACCCCAGTGTGTTCTGCCTCCCCCAGCTATGTGTTAACCCCAGTGTGTTCTGCCTCTCCCAGCTATGTGTTAGTGTGTTAACCCCAGTGTGTTCTGCCTCCCCCAGCTATGTGTTAGTGTGTTAACCCCAGTGTGTTCTACCTCCCCCAGCTATGTGTTAGTGTGTTAACCCCAGTGTGTTCTGCCTCCCCAGCTATGTGTTAGTGTGTTAACCCCAGTGTGTTCTACCTCCCCAGCTATGTGTTAGTGTGTTAACCCCAGTGTGTTCTGCCTCCCCAGCCCAGTGTGTTTTGCCTCCCCCAGTGTTAGTGTGTTAACCCCAGTGTGTTTTGCCTCCCCCAGCTATGTGTTAGTGTGTTAACCCCAGTGTGTTCTACCTCCCCCAGCTATGTGTTAGTGTGTTAACCCCAGTGTGTTCTACCTCCCCAGCTATGTGTTAGTGTGTTAACCCCAGTGTGTTCTGCCTCCCCAGCTATGTGTTAGTGTGTTAACCCCAGTGTGTTCTGCCTCCCCCAGCTATGTGTTAGTGTGTTAACCCCAGTGTGTTCTGCCTCCCCCAGCTATGTGTTAGTGTGTTAACCCCAGTGTGTTCTGCCTCCCCAGCTATGTGTTAGTGTGTTAACCCCAGTGTGTTCTGCCTCCCCCAGCTATGTGTTAGTGTGTTAACCCCAGTGTGTTCTGCCTCCCCCAGCTATGTGTTAGATTGTTAACCCCAGTGTGTTCTACCTCCCCAGCTATGTGTTAGTGTGTTAACCCCAGTGTGTTCTACCTCCCCAGCTATGTGTTAGTGTGTTAACCCCAGTGTGTTCTGCCTCCCCCAGCTATGTGTTAGTGTGTTAACCCCAGTGTGTTCTGCCTCCCCAGCTATGTGTTAGTGTGTTAACCCCAGTGTGTTCTGCCTCCCCCAGCTATGTGTTAGTGTGTTAACCCCAGTGTGTTCTACCTCCCCCAGCTATGTGTTAGTGTGTTAACCCCAGTGTGTTCTGCCTCTCCCAGCTATGTGTTAGTGTGTTAACCCCAGTGTGTTCTGCCTCCCCAGCTATGTGTTAGTGTGTTAACCCCAGTGTGTTCTGCCTCTCCCAGCTATGTGTTAGTGTGTTAACCCCAGTGTGTTCTGCCTCCCCCAGCTATGTGTTAGTGTGTTAACCCCAGTGTGTTCTGCCTCTCCCAGCTATGTGTTAGTGTGTTAACCCCAGTGTGTTCTGCCTCCCCCAGCTATGTGTTAACCCCAGTGTGTTCTACCTCCCCCAGCTATGTGTTAACCCCAGTGTGTTCTGCCTCCCCCAGCTATGTGTTAGTGTGTTAACCCCAGTGTGTTCTGCCTCCCCCAGCTATGTGTTAGTGTGTTAACCCCAGTGTGTTCTGCCTCCCCCAGCTATGTGTTAACCCCAGTGTGTTCTACCTCCCCAGCTATGTGTTAGTGTGTTAACCCCAGTGTGTTCTACCTCCCCAGCTATGTGTTAGTGTGTTAACCCCAGTGTGTTCTACCTCCCCCAGCTATGTGTTAGTGTGTTAACCCCAGTGTGTTCTACCTCCCCCAGATATGTGTTAGTGTGTTAACCCCAGTGTGTTCTGCCTCCCCCAGCTATGTGTTAGTGTGTTAACCCCAGTGTGTTCTACCTCCCCCAGATATGTGTTAGTGTGTTAACCCCAGTGTGTTCTGCCTCTCCCAGCTATGTGTTAGTGTGTTAACCCCAGTGTGTTCTGCCTCCCCCAGCTATGTGTTAGTGTGTTAACCCCAGTGTGTTCTGCCTCTCCCAGCTATGTGTTAGTGTGTTAACCCCAGTGTGTTCTACCTCCCCCAGCTATGTGTTAGTGTGTTAACCCCAGTGTGTTCTGCCTCCCCCAGCTATGTGTTTACCCCAGTGTGTTCTACCTCCCCAGCTATGTGTTAGTGTGTTAACCCCAGTGTGTTCTACCTCCCCCAGCTATGTGTTAACCCCAGTGTGTTCTACCTCCCCCAGCTATGTGTTAGTGTGTTAACCCCAGTGTGTTCTACCTCCCCAGCTATGTGTTAACCCCAGTGTGTTCTACCTCCCCCAGCTATGTGTTAGTGTGTTAACCCCAGTGTGTTCTACCTCCCCAGCTATGTGTTAACCCCAGTGTGTTCTACCTCCCCCAGCTATGTGTTAACCCCAGTGTGTTCTGCCTCCCCCAGCTATGTGTTAGTGTGTTAACCCCAGTGTGTTCTACCTCCCCAGCTATGTGTTAGTGTGTTAACCCCAGTGTGTTCTACCTCCCCAGCTATGTGTTAGTGTGTTAACCCCAGTGTGTTCTACCTCCCCCAGCTATGTGTTAGTGTGTTAACCCCAGTGTGTTCTACCTCCCCAGCTATGTGTTAGTGTGTTAACCCCAGTGTGTTCTGCCTCCCCAGCTATGTGTTAGTGTGTTAACCCCAGTGTGTTCTACCTCCCCCAGCTATGTGTTAGTGTGTTAACCCCAGTGTGTTCTACCTCCCCCAGCTATGTGTTAGTGTGTTAACCCCAGTGTGTTCTGCCTCCCCCAGCTATGTGTTAGTGTGTTAACCCCAGTGTGTTCTACCTCCCCCAGCTATGTGTTAACCCCAGTGTGTTCTGCCTCCCCCAGCTATGTGTTAGTGTGTTAACCCCAGTGTGTTCTGCCTCCCCCAGCTATGTGTTAACCCCAGTGTGTTCTACCTCCCCCAGCTATGTGTTAACCCCAGTGTGTTCTGCCTCCCCCAGCTATGTGTTAGTGTGTTAACCCCAGTGTGTTCTGCCTCCCCCAGCTATGTGTTAGTGTGTTAACCCCAGTGTGTTCTGCCTCTCCCAGCTATGTGTTAGTGTGTTAACCCCAGTGTGTTCTGCCTCTCCCAGCTATGTGTTAGTGTGTTAACCCCAGTGTGTTCTACCTCCCCAGCTATGTGTTAGTGTGTTAACCCCAGTGTGTTCTACCTCCCCCAGCTATGTGTTAGTGTGTTAACCCCAGTGTGTTCTACCTCCCCCAGCTATGTGTTAGTGTGTTAACCCCAGTGTGTTCTGCCTCCCCAGCTATGTGTTAGTGTGTTAACCCCAGTGTGTTCTGCCTCTCCCAGCTATGTGTTAGTGTGTTAACCCCAGTGTGTTCTGCCTCTCCCAGCTATGTGTTAGTGTGTTAACCCCAGTGTGTTCTGCCTCTCCCAGCTATGTGTTAGTGTGTTAACCCCAGTGTGTTCTGCCTCTCCCAGCTATGTGTTAGTGTGTTAACCCCAGTGTGTTCTGCCTCCCCCAGCTATGTGTTAGTGTGTTAACCCCAGTGTGTTCTGCCTCCCCCAGCTATGTGTTAGTGTGTTAACCCCAGTGTGTTCTGCCTCTCCCAGCTATGTGTTAGTGTGTTAACCCCAGTGTGTTCTGCCTCCCCCAGCTATGTGTTAGTGTGTTAACCCCAGTGTGTTCTACCTCCCCCAGCTATGCAGGTTTCCCGGTGTTGAGTCTTGATCTGTTTGACCCCATGGAAGGCCTCCGACCCCCTGCCTCTCGGCTGGCTGCCCGACAGAGCTGCCCAACTAGCCCTGCACCCATGTTCAGACGCACCAAACAGGTCAACACACACACACACACACACACACACACACACACACACACACACACACACACACACAATACACACATTCTTTATCATTTAATGCCACTGATTGGCCAGAGAGTCTCCTCCCCTGATGTCTCAGGTCTGACTACTGGAAGTCCAATAAGGAGAATGAAACTCCTCAGTGTTTTGTCTGTCCAGACAAAGTGGTGTTTAATATCAATTCAATTCAAGGGGCTTTATTGTCAGGGGAAACATTGCCAAAGCAAGTGATGTAGATAATAAACAAAAGTGAAATAAACAATAACAATTAACAGTAAACATTACACTCACAGAAGTTTCAAAAGAATAAAGACATTACAAATTTCATATTATATGTCTATATACAGTGTTGTAACGATGTGCTAATAGTTAAAGTACAAAAGGGAAAATAAATTAACATAAATATGGGTTGTATTTACAATGGTGTTTGTTCTTCACTGTTCACTGGTTGCCCTTTTCTTGTGGCAACAGGTCACACATCTTGCTGCTTTGATGGCACATTGTGGTATTTCACCCAGTAGATATGGGAGTTTATCAAAATTGGGTTTGTTATTCAAATTCTTCATGGATCATTGTAATCTGAGGGAAATATGTGTCTCTAATATGGTCATACATTGGGCAGGAGGTTAGAAAGTGCATCTCAGTTTCCACCTCATTTTGTGGGCAGTGAGCACATAGCCTGTCTTCTCTTGAGAGCCAGGTCTGCCTACGGCGACCTTTCTCAATAGCAAGGCTATGCTCACTTGACCCTCCCAACCCTTCTCCCCCCCGACACCTCCAGGAGATCAAGTTGTCTCCCGTCGTGGTAATTTCCTGTATTACTAAATGATGAGAGTTACAAACCACACACCAGTCAGAGTTATACTTAAACTTCATCTTTAATAATAATATGAGCTTCACCATAGCCCTGTGACTCTCAGATCAATTCCGTGTCTATAAATGCATTCTGAGAGTGTCAACATAATGGCAACTGAGATCTTTTATAGCAAAGATCCACCCCTCTCAACTTACATGACAAACCACAGAGCTCAGGAACTCTTCACAAAGGGCCTTTTACTTTAAAAAAAAAAGAGTATCCCATAGCCGGATAGCATTAGCTATAAATTATTGTTCAGTTTGGTCTCTTAGACGAGGTTCTACTTCTCGTTCTTGGTACTTCATAGTACCAAAACATTACCTCATCCATTGGCTTATATCAGTTGTCAATTCTAGATACTCCCATCTCAAATACACCCCCTGCTGGACAAGCTCACTGAGGGGAGCGAGCCTCTAGGTCATATACTAGGTCAAGATGAAGGCAACATCAGAAGGGACATACAATGGTTCCAGACACTGCCGTACTCCTCCCCCCAATGGGAAAAGGAGGGAGTGACTGGAGTACAGACATTGTGGAGCCCTTCACATGGTTTAGGAATAGTTACAGACACATTCAAATATGAAGGCAATCCTGACCTCTCCCCACTCTGGGCTCCAAGTGACCAAGCCCTAGCTGAGAAGGGATACATGCAACTGCCAACACTATAGTCCAAAGGGAAACATTCTAATGACAAGTATCTCACAAGCATATTATGAAAATAAAACATCTTATCTATGTTACCCAACTTATTCTGATTCATCCCCAACCGTCTCCAGACCTGTTGTTGAATATGTCTCTGTCTCCATTGACCCTCCCAAACCTTCTCCCCTCTGACCCCTCCAGGAGATCAAGTTGTCTCTGTTGTTGAATATGTCTCTGTCTCCATTGACCCTCCCAAACCTTCTCCCCTCTGACCCCTCCAGGAGATCAAGTTGTCTCTGTTGTTGAATATTTCTCTGTCTCCATTGACCCTCCCAACCCTTCTCCCCTCTGACCCCTCCAGGAGATCAAGTTGTCTCTGTTGTTGAATATGTCTCTGTCTACATTGACCCTCCCAAACCTTCTCCCCTCTGACCCCTCCAGGAGATCAAGTTGTCTCTGTTGTTGAATATGTCTCTGTCTCCATTGACCCTCCCAACCCTTCTCCCCTCTGACCCCTCCAGGAGATCAAGTTGTCTCTGTTGTTGAATATGTCTCTGTCTCCATTGACCCTCCCAAACCTTCTCCCCTCTGACCCCTCCAGGAGATCAAGTTGTCTCTGTTGTTGAATATGTCTCTGTCTACATTGACCCTCCCAAACCTTCTCCCCTCTGACCCCTCCAGGAGATCAAGTTGTCTCTGTTGTTGAATATGTCTCTGTCTCCATTGACCCTCCCAAACCTTCTCCCCTCTGACCCCTCCAGGAGATCAAGTTGTCTCAGAAGTTAGCCAAGAGGTACTCTTCCATCCCTCAGATGTGGTCCAAGTGTCTGCTGTGCCACTGCTACGGCCTGTGGTTCATCTGTCTGCCGTCCTACGTCAAGGTGTGCCACTCCAAGGTGCGGGCGCTGCGCACCGCCTACGACGTCCTCAGGAAGATGCAGGACAAGAAACTACAGCCTCCCGACGAGGTACGGTGGTAGTTTATCCCCGAGTATTGAATATGTAGACCTACCGCCTAAAGCTCTCTGTCTCACTGTCTCTCTCTGTCTCTCTCTCTCACTCTCTCTGTCTCTCTCTCTCTCTCTCTCTCTCTCTCTGTGTCTCTCTCTCTCTGTCTATGTCTCTCTCTGTCTCTCTCTGTCTCTCTGTCTCTCTCTCTCTCTCTCTCTGTCCCTCTCTATCTATTCCTCTCTCTCTCTCTGTCTCACTCTCTCTCTCTGTCTCACTCTCTCTCTCTGTCTCTGTCTCTCTCTCTCTCTCTGTCTCACTCTCTCTCGCGGTCTCACTCTCTCTCTCTCTGTCTCACTCTCTCTCTCTCTCTCTCTCTCTCTCTGTCTCACTCTCTCTGTCTCTGTCTCACTCTCTCTCTCTCTGTCTCTCTGTCTCTCTCTCTCTCTCTGTCTTACTCTCTCTCTCTGTCTCTCTCTCTATTTCTCTGTCTCTCTCTATTTCTCTGTCTCTCTCTCTCTCTCTCTCTCTCTCTCTATTACAGAGTTCTAGTATTGTGTATCTCTTCTGCTCTAGCTATGCTACAGGGTGTTGTCATGGTAACATTTAGACATTTATCTAACCCTGTTTCCTGTCCAGGTCTGTTACAGGGTCTTGATGCAGCTGTGTGGTCAGTACGGCCAGCCAGTCCTGGCGGTCAGAGTTCTGTTTGAGATGAAGAAGGCTGGAGTCCAACCCAACGCCATCACCTATGGCTACTACAACAAGGTACGGTTCCTGCAGCTGACTTTTTCTTATGGCAGCACAATGTGCCAAATGGTGACATGTCTATGACATATTTTTCTGTCCTGTGTGAAACCTGCAAGGATCCTGGAGAGGAGGTTTAGTTGAGTCTTGTAACTATCTTGTACATATCTATAAGTATATACAGTGGGGCAAAAAAGTATTTAGTCAACCACCAATTGTGCAAGTTCTCCCACTTAAAAATATGAGGGAGGCCTGTAATTTTCATCATAGGTACACTTCAACTATGACAGACAAAATGAGAAAAAAAATACAGAAAATCACATTGTAGGATTTTTTATGAATTTATTTGCAAATTATGGTGGAAAATAAGTATTTGGTCACCTACAAACAAGCAAGATTTCTGGCTCTCACAGACCTACAGACCTTCTTCTTTAAGAGGCTACTCTGTCCTCCACTCGTTACCTGTATTAATGGCACCTGTTTGAACTTGTTATCAGTATAAAAGACACCTGTCAACAACCTCAAACAGTCACACTCCAAACTCCACTATGGCAAAGACCAAAGAGCTGTCAAAGGACACCAGAAACAAAATTGTAGACCTGCACCAGGCTGGGAAGACTGTATAAGTTGGGGTGGCAGGTAGCTTCGTGGTTTGAGCGTCGGGCCAGTAACCAAAATGTTGCCTGATCGAATCCCCGATCTGACAAGATAAAAATATATTTTAATGTACCTACCGCCGTCCCCTGAGGACTGGGTTGAGAAACCCTGTTTCACCAACACGAGAACAAGATATTATAATGTATCTTCCTGTCAGGTACAGTGTCTTCCTGTCAGGTTGTACAGTGTCTTCCTGTCAGGTTGTACAGTGTCTTTCTGTCAGGTTGTACAGTGTCTTTCTGTCAGGTTGTACAGTGTCTTCCTGTCAGGTTGTACAGTGTCTTTCTGTCAGGTTGTACAGTGTCTTCCTGTCAGGTTGTACAGTGTCTTCCTGTCAGGTTGTACAGTGTCTTTCTGTCAGGTTGTACAGTGTCTTCCTGTCAGGTTGTACAGTGTCTTCCTGTCAGGTTGTACAGTGTCTTCCTGTCAGGTTGTACAGTGTCTTCCTGTCAGGTTGTACAGTGTCTTCCTGTCAGGTTGTACAGTTCCTTCCTGTCAGGTTGTACAGTGTCTTCCTGTCAGGTTGTACAGTGTCTTCCTGTCAGTGTCTTCCTGTCAGGTTGTACAGTGTCTTCCTGTCAGGTTGTACAGTACCTTCCTGTCAGGTTGTACAGTGTCTTCCTACCAGGAAGTATTACCACCAGTATTACCACCAGTATTACCACCAGTATTACCACCAGTATTACCAGGAGTTTTACCACCAGTGTTACCAGGAGTTTTACCACCAGTGTTACTAGGATGGACAGCAACTCTGGCTACTGTCATTTATATAAGAGCTTTTGTTGTTGGCCTGCTGTTTGGAACTACAATGACTTTCTGTCTGTATATTTGTCTGTGTGTCTGTATGTGTGTGTGAGTTTGTAAGGACGTGTAGCCTATATCTGTGTGTGTGTGTGTGTGTGTGTGTGTGTGTGTGTGTGTGTGTGTGTGTGTGTGTGTGTGTGTGTGTGTGTGTGTGTGTGTGTGTGTGTGTGTGTGTGTGTGTGTGTGTGTGTGTGTGTGTGTGTGTGTGTGTGTGTAAAGACGTGTAGCCTATATCAGTGAGTTCATAATTATGCTTCTTTCTCCATCCACTCCTCCTCCTCTCCTGTCCCCCTCCTCCTCTCCTCCCCCTTCTCCTCCTCCCCCTCCCCTCCTCCTCTCCTCCCCCTCATCCTCTCCCCCTCCCCTGATCCTCTTCCTCCTCTCCTCCCCCTCCTCCTGTTCTCCACTTCTCCCCCTCCCCCTCTACTCCTCCCCTCCCCCTCTCCTCCTCCCCATCCACCTCTCCTCTTCCTCTCCCCCCTCCTCCCTCCCCTCCCCCTCCTCCCCCTCCTCCTCTCCTCTCCCCCTCCTCCTCTCCCCCTCCTCCTCCTCTCCTCCCCTCCTCCCTCCCCCCTCCTCCTCTCCCCCTCCTCTCCTCCTCTCTCCCTCTCCCCCTCCTCCTCCTCTCCTCCTCTTCCAGGCGGTGTTAGAGTCTACCTGGCCCTCCAGTACCAGAGGAGGTTACTTCATGTGGATGAAGCTGAGGAACGTGGTTATGGGTGTGGCTCAGTTCAGACAGGCGCTACGCAAACAGCAGCCTCCATCCACTCAGAGCCCTCTGTCAGGTAACCATGACGATGCACCTCGCTCCTTCTCTCAGAGTGCCGGGGTTAGGCTGTGATTGTAAAGTGCTGTGAACTTA
This sequence comes from Oncorhynchus masou masou, assembly GCF_036934945.1. Classification (NCBI taxonomy): domain Eukaryota; kingdom Metazoa; phylum Chordata; class Actinopteri; order Salmoniformes; family Salmonidae; genus Oncorhynchus; species Oncorhynchus masou. Next base: position 49,203 of record NW_027011865.1, on the reverse strand, counting down.
ACACGCTGTGATGTTATTGTGAGGTTGCTGATTTGTCTAACAGAAAGAATGTCTTTATGAAATGTGTTGGTTTGGATCTGATGCTAAGTGTCAGTGTAATAGTGGACCTATAAAACACTGTAGTCCTAGTGACCTATAAAACACTGTAGTCCTCTAGTGACCTATGAAACACTGTAGTCCTCTAGTGACCTATAAAACACTGTAGTCCTAGTGACCTATAAAACACTGTAGTCCTAGTGACCTATAAAACACTGTAGTCCTAGTGACCTATAAAACACTGTAGTCCTCTAGTGACCTATAAAACCCTGTAGTCCTAGTGACCTATAAAACACTGTAGTCCTAGTGACCTATAAAACACTGTAGTCCTCTAGTGATCTATAAAACACTGTAGTCCTAGTGACCTATAAAACACTGTAGTCCTAGTGACCTATAAAACACTGTAGTCCTAGTGACCTATAAAACACTGTAGTCCTAGTGACCTATAAAACACTGTAGTCCTCTAGTGACCTATAAAACACTGTAGTCCTCTAGTGACCTATAAAACACTGTAGTCCTAGTGACCTATAAAACACTGTAGTCCTCTAGTGACTTATAAAACACTGTAGTCCTCTAGTGACCTATAAAACACTGTAGTCCTCTAGTGACCTATAAAACACTGTAGTCCTCTAGTGACCTATAAAACACTGTAGTCCTCTAGTGACCTATAAAACACTGTAGTCCTCTAGTGACCTATAAAACACTGTAGTCCTCTAGTGACCTATAAAACACTGTAGTCCTAGTGACCTATAAAACACTGTAGTCCTAGTGACCTGTAAAACACTGTAGTCCTCTAGTGACCTATAAAACACTGTAGTCCTAGTGACCTATAAAACACTGTTGTCCTCTAGTGACCTATAAAACACTGTAGTCCTCTAGTGACCTATAAAACACTGTAGTCCTAGTGACCTATAAAACACTGTAGTCCTAGTGACCTATAAAACACTGTAGTCCTAGTGACCTATAAAACACTACCTAGTCCTCTAGTGACCTATAAAACACTGTAGTCCTCTAGTGACCTATAAAACACTGTAGTCCTAGTGACCTATAAAACACTGTAGTCCTAGTGACCTATAAAACACTGTAGTCCTAGTGACCTATAAAACACTGTAGTCCTCTAGTGAACTATAAAACACTGTAGTCCTCTAGTGACCTATAAAACACTGTACCTAGTGAAATAAAACACTGTAGTCCTCTAGTGACCTATAAAACACTGTAGTCCTCTAGTGACCTATAAAACACTGTAGTCCTCTAGTGACCTATAAAACACTGTAGTCCTAGTGACCTATAAAACACTGTAGTCCTAGTGACCTATAAAACACTGTAGTCCTAGTGACCTATAAAACACTGTAGTCCTCTAGTGACCTATAAAACCCTGTAGTCCTAGTGACCTATAAAACACTGTAGTCCTAGTGACCTATAAAACACTGTAGTCCTCTAGTGATCTATAAAACACTGTAGTCCTAGTGACCTATAAAACACTGTAGTCCTAGTGACCTATAAAACACTGTAGTCCTAGTGACCTATAAAACACTGTAGTCCTAGTGACCTATAAAACACTGTAGTCCTCTAGTGACCTATAAAACACTGTAGTCCTAGTGACCTATAAAACACTGTAGTCCTCTAGTGACTTATAAAACACTGTAGTCCTCTAGTGACCTATAAAACACTGTAGTCCTCTAGTGACCTATAAAACACTGTAGTCCTCTAGTGACCTATAAAACACTGTAGTCCTCTAGTGACCTATAAAACACTGTAGTCCTCTAGTGACCTATAAAACACTGTAGTCCTCTAGTGACCTATAAAACACTGTAGTCCTAGTGACCTATAAAACACTGTAGTCCTAGTGACCTGTAAAACACTGTAGTCCTCTAGTGACCTATAAAACACTGTAGTCCTAGTGACCTATAAAACACTGTTGTCCTCTAGTGACCTATAAAACACTGTAGTCCTCTAGTGACCTATAAAACACTGTAGTCCTAGTGACCTATAAAACACTGTAGTCCTAGTGACCTATAAAACACTGTAGTCCTAGTGACCTATAAAACACTATAGTCCTCTAGTGACCTATAAAACACTGTAGTCCTCTAGTGACCTATAAAACACTGTAGTCCTAGTGACCTATAAAACACTGTAGTCCTAGTGACCTATAAAACACTGTAGTCCTAGTGACCTATAAAACACTATAGTCCTCTAGTGACCTATAAAACACTGTAGTCCTCTAGTGACCTATAAAACACTGTAGTCCTAGTGACCTATAAAACACTGTAGTCCTAGTGACCTATAAAACACTGTAGTCCTCTAGTGAACTATAAAACACTGTAGTCCTCTAGTGACCTATAAAACACTGTAGTCCTCTAGTGACCTATAAAACACTGTAGTCCTCTAGTGACCTATAAAACACTGTAGTCCTCTAGTGACCTATAAAACACTGTAGTCCTAGTGACCTATAAAACACTGTATTCCTAGTGACCTGTAAAACACTGTAGTCCTCTAGTGACCTATAAAACACTGTAGTCCTAGTGACCTATAAAACACTGTTGTCCTCTAGTGACCTATAAAACACTGTAGTCCTCTAGTGACCTATAAAACACTGTAGTCCTAGTGACCTATAAAACACTAGTCCTCTAGTGACCTATAAAACACTGTAGTCCTCTAGTGACCTATAAAACACTGTAGTCCTCTAGTGACCTATAAAACACTGTAGTCCTAGTGACCTATAAAACACTGTAGTCCTACTGACCTATAAAACACTGTAGTCCTAGTGACCTATAAAACACTAGTCCTCTAGTGACCTATAAAACACTGTAGTCCTAGTGACCTATAAAACACTGTAGTCCTAGTGACCTATAAAACACTGTAGTCCTAGTGACCTATAAAACACTAGTCCTCTAGTGACCTATAAAACACTGTAGTCCTCTAGTGACCTATAAAACACTGTAGTCCTCTAGTGACCTATAAAACACTGTAGTCCTGGTGACCTATAAAACACTGTAGTCCTAGTGACCTATAAAACACTGTTGTCCTCTAGTGACCTATAAAACACTGTAGTCCTCTAGTGACCTATAAAACACTGTAGTCCTCTAGTGACCTGTAAAACACTGTAGTCCTAGTGATCTATAAAACACTGTAGTCCTACTGACCTATAAAACACTGTAGTCCTAGTGACCGAAAAAAACACTAGTCCTCTAGTGACCTATAAAACACTGTAGTCCTCTAGTGACCTATAAAACACTGTAGTCCTCTAGTGACCTATAAAACACTGTCGTCCTAGTGGCCTATAAAACACTGTCGTCCTAGTGACCTATAAAACACTGTTGTCCTCTAGTGACCTGTAAAACACTGTAGTCCTCTAGTGACCTATAAAACACTGTAGTCCTAGTGACCTATAAAACACTGTAGTCCTACTGACCTATAAAACACTGTAGTCCTAGTGACCTATAAAACACTAGTCCTCTAGTGACCTATAAAACACTGTAGTCCTAGTGACCTATAAAACACTGTAGTCCTACTGACCTATAAAACACTGTAGTCCTAGTGACCTATAAAACACTAGTCCTCTAGTGACCTATAAAACACTGTAGTCCTAGTGACCTATAAAACACTGTAGTCCTACTGACCTATAAAACACTGTAGTCCTAGTGACCTATAAAACACTAGTCCTCTAGTGACCTATAAAACACTGTAGTCCTCTAGTGACCTATAAAACACTGTAGTCCTCTAGTGACCTATAAAACACTGTAGTCCTAGTGACCTATAAAACACTGTAGTCCTAGTGACCTATAAAACACTGTTGTCCTCTAGTGACCTATAAAACACTGTAGTCCTCTAGTGACCTATAAAACACTGTAGTCCTCTAGTGACCTGTAAAACACTGTAGTCCTAGTGATCTATAAAACACTGTAGTCCTAGTGACCTATAAAACACTGTAGTCCTAGTGACCTATAAAACACTGTAGTCCTAGTGACCTATAAAACACTGTAGTCCTAGTGATCTATAAAACACTGTAGTCCTAGTGACCTATAAAACATTGTAGTCCTAGTGACCTATAAAACACTGTAGTCCTCTAGTGACCTCTAATAAAACACTGTAGTCCTAGTGACCTATAAAACACTGTAGTCCTCTAATATATAATAATAATATATCCCATTTAGCAGACGCTTTTGTCCAAAGCGACTTACAAGTCGGCTGGGGCCACTACTTTTACATATGGGTGGCCCCAGCGGGAATCGAACCCACGACGCTTGGCGTTGCAAGCGCCATGCTCTACCGACTGAGCCACACAGGACCTAGTGACCTATAAAACACTATAGTCCTCTAGTGACCTATTAAACACTGTAGTCCTCTAGTGACCTATAAAACACTGTAGTCCTCTAGTGACCTATAAAACACTGTAGTCCTAGTGACCTATTAAACACTGTAGTCCTAGTGACCTATAAAACACTGTAGTCCTAGTGACCTATAAAACACTGTTGCTTCAAATTCACTGTTGGCCCACTTGGATCTGGGTTAAAGATGTCTTGACACACACACACATACACACACACACTGTACAGTTCATAATATTTAAGTTGGTCTAAAGCCAGACGGCCACATTTTGTGTTGACATCCAGGCCGTGGATCACTCCTTGCTGCCCTGCACCGACACCTGTAGAGGAGTTCACACGCACCCCTCACATCCTTTTGGTTTTCACAGAAAGTTCCAATCCCTCACAGACAAATTGACTTAGGCTCCATATTCCTCGCTGAAGAACCATCACAGAAAAAGTAATTCACCCCTTCATAATACTAACTACCCATCCCGCATGCGGGAACGTAATCATCGCCTGGCACTCATTAGCATAACGCCACGGACATAAATATCCCTAGAAAATATTCCTATTCATGAAAATCACAAATGAAATGTATTGAGACACAGTTTAGCCTTTTGTTAATCACCCTGTCGTCTCAGATTTTCAAAATATGCTTTACAGCCAACGCTAGACAAGAATTTGTGTAAGTTTATCGATAGCCTAGCATAGCATTTTGTCCAGCTAGCAGCAGGTAACTTGGTCACAGGAAATAAGAAAAGCAATCGAATTAAATCGTTTACCTTTGATGAACTTCGGATGTTTTCACTCACGAGACTCCCAGTTTCAGATAGCAAATGTTTCTTTTTTCCAAAAAGATTATTTTTGTCGGCGAAATAGCTCCGTTTGTTCTTCACTTTTGGCTGAGAAATCGCCCGGAAATTGCAGTCACAAAAACGGCGAAAAAATATTCCAAATTAGCTCCAAAATATCGACAGAAACATGGCAAACATTGTTTATAATCCATCCTCAAGGTATTTTTCAAATATCTATTCGATAATATATCCATCGGGACAATTAGTTTTTCAGTAGGACCGATTGGAGTAATGGCTACCTCTGTATTTTACGCGAGAATCTCTCTGGGGGCATCAGGTGACCACTTGCGCAATGCAGCCGCCTACGGCTATTCTTCAACATAAATGCGTAAAACTACGTCACAATGCTGTAGACACCTTGGGGAATACGGAGAAAGCGTAATCTGGTTGATAGCCCATTCACAACTCAATAGGGACTCATTGGAACGCTTTCAAAGCACTTACAGATTGGATTTTTCTCAGGCTTTCGCCTGCAACATCAGTTCTGTTATACTCACAGACAATATCATTACAGTTTTGGAAACGTTAGAGTGTTTTCTATCCTAAGCTGTCAATTATATGCATATTCTAGCATCTTGACCTGACAAAATTTCCCGTTTACTACGGGAACGTTTTTTTTCCAAAAATGAAAATACTGCCCCCGAGTCACAACAGGTTTCAACACCTTGTTTTTGAGGAGCCAAAAAGGTGTCCAAGTTTCTCTTAATGCCTTGTTGTCTCTGGAGCAGATGGCAGCGACCTGGACGCTGTGAGTCACGGCAGCCTGGATAGCTCTGCCGACACAAACACGGCCGAGCAGGGCTCCTGCGCCCCTGACTCCATCAAAGTAGACCCCACTGACGATAGGCGTAGCACAGGTACACCCCAAAATGGCTGCCGACTACGCCATCTTACTACGCCTTTTCTCAGTCTGACACATCCTTTTTTTCTCCTCTCTCATTGGTTCCACACGGCCTCCCTCCACCTCCTCCCTCCTCTCTCATTGGTTCCACACGGCCTCCCTCCACCTCCTCCCTCCTCTCTCATTGGTTCCACACGGCCTCCCTCCACCTCCTCCCTCCTCTCTCATTGGTTCCACACGGCCTCCCTCCACCGCCTCCCTCCTCTCTCATTGGTTCCACACGGCCTCCCTCCACCTCCTCCCTCCTCTCTCATTGGTTCCACACGGCCTCCCTCCACCTCCTCCCTCCTCTCTCATTGGTTCCACACGGCCTCCCTCCACCTCCTCCCTCCTCTCTCATTGGTTCCACACGGCCTCCCTCCACCGCCTCCCTCCTCTCTCATTGGTTCCACACGGCCTCCCTCCACCTCCTCCCTCCTCTCTCATTGGTTCCACACGGCCTCCCTCCACCTCCTCCCTCCTCTCTCATTGGTTCCACACGGCCTCCCTCCACCTCCTCCCTCCTCTCTCATTGGTTCCACGCGGCCTCCCTCCACCGCCTCCCTCCTCTCTCATTGGTTCCACACGGCCTCCCTCCACCTCCTCCCTCCTCTCTCATTGGTTCCACACGGCCTCCCTCCACCTCCTCCCTCCTCTCTCATTGGTTCCACACGACCTCCCTCCACCGCCTCTCTCATTGGTTCCACACGACCTCCCTCCTCTCTCATTGGTTCCACACGACCTCCCTCCACCGCCTCCCTCCTCTCTCATTGGTTCCACACGGCCTCCCTCCACTTCCTCCCTCCTCTCTCATTGGTTCCACGCGGCCTCCCTCCACCTCCTCCCTCCTCTCTCATTGGTTCCACGCGGCCTCCCTCCACCTCCTCCCTCCTCTCTCATTGGTTCCACACGGCCTCCCTCCACCTCCTCCCTCCTCTCTCATTGGTTCCACACGGCCTCCCTCCACCTCCTCCCTCCTCTCTCATTGGTTCCACACGGCCTCCCTCCACCTCCTCCCTCCTCTCTCATTGGTTCCACGCGGCCTCCCTCCACCGCCTCCCTCCTCTCTCATTGGTTCCACACGGCCTCCCTCCACCTCCTCCCTCCTCTCTCATTGGTTCCACACGGCCTCCCTCCACCTCCTCCCTCCTCTCTCATTGGTTCCACACGACCTCCCTCCACCGCCTCTCTCATTGGTTCCACACGACCTCCCTCCTCTCTCATTGGTTCCACACGACCTCCCTCCACCGCCTCCCTCCTCTCTCATTGGTTCCACACGGCCTCCCTCCACTTCCTCCCTCCTCTCTCATTGGTTCCACACGACCTCCCTCCACTGCCTCCCTCCTCTCTCATTGGTTCCACACGGCCTCCCTCCACCGCCTCCCTCCTCTCTCATTGGTTCCACACGGCCTCCCTCCACCGCCTCCCTCCTCTCTCATTGGTTCCACACGACCTCCCTCCACCGCCTCCCTCCTCTCTCATTTGTTCCACACGGCCTCCCTCCACCTCCTCCCTCCTCTCTCATTGGTTCCACACGGCCTCCCTCCACCTCCTCCCTCCTCTCTCATTGGTTCTACACGACCTCCCTCCACCGCCTTCCTCCTCTCTCATTGGTTCCACACGGCCTCCCTCCACCGCCTCCCTCCTCTCTCATTGGTTCCACACGACCTCCCTCCACCGCCTCCCTCCTCTCTCATTGGTTCCACACGACCTCCCTCCACCTCCTCCCTCCTCTCTCATTGGTTCCACACGGCCTCCCTCCACCTCCTCCCTCCTCTCTCATTGGTTCCACACGACCTCCCTCCACCGCCTCCCTCCTCTCTCATTGGTTCCACACGACCTCCCTCCACCGCCTCCCTCCTCTCTCATTGGTTCCACACGGCCTCCCTCCACTTCCTCCCTCCTCTCTCATTGGTTCCACACGACCTCCCTCCACTGCCTCCCTCCTCTCTCATTGGTTCCACACGGCCTCCCTCCACCACCTCCCTCCTCTCTCATTGGTTCCACACGACCTCCCTCCTCTCTCATTGGTTCCACACGACCTCCCTCCACCGCCTCCCTCCTCTCTCATTGGTTCCACACGGCCTCCCTCCACTTCCTCCTTCCTCTCTCATTGGTTCCACACGACCTCCCTCCACTGCCTCCCTCCTCTCTCATTGGTTCCACACGGCCTCCCTCCACCGCCTCCCTCCTCTCTCATTGGTTCCACACGGCCTCCCTCTTCCTCCTCCCTGCTCTCACCCTCTTCCTTTCTCTGCCTGATCCTTACATCCTTCCTTACATCCTTCCTTTCTTCCTCTCTTCTTTCATGGCTTGTTGTCTCCGTGTTTTTCCTCCTTCACTATGGTTGCTCTGCTGTCTCCTTACCTAACTACCCATTCCGTCCGTCCCTCCCTGCCTGTGCCTGTGCTGTGTGTGCCCGTGCATGCAGTCAGCCGCGGGGACTGGGGCGGTGTGGGGTCGGACACCCGGTCGGGTCACTCACACTGGGGGGGTTCTGACCTCCACTCCCCCCGCCACTCAGGTAAATCTATGAACTCTCTCTCTTTTACTATACCTCTCCCTGATACGCTGCCCCTTGCTCAGTGTCTCTCGACCTCAATCTCTGTTTCTCTCTCTACCTCTCTCTCTCTGGCCCTCTCTCTCTGGCTATCTTTCTCTTTGGCTCGCTCTATGTCTAGTTCTGTCTCTATGTCTAGTTCTGTCTCTGTCTAGTTCTGTCTCTGTCTAGTTCTGTCTCTCTGTCTAGTTCTGTCTCTATGTCTAGTTCTGTCTCTATGTCTAGTTCTGACTCTATGTCTAGTTCTGTCTCTATGTCTAGTTCTGTCTCTAGTTCTGTCTCTGTCTAGTTCTGTCTCTATGTCTAGTTCTGTCTCTATGTCTAGTTCTGTCTCTATGTCTAGTTCTGTCTCTATGTCTAGTTCTGTCTCTAGTTCTGTCTCTGTCTAGTTCTGTCTCTCTGTCTAGTTCTGTCTCTCTGTCTAGTTCTGTCTCTATGTCTAGTTCTGTCTCTATGTCTAGTTCTGTCTCTATGTCTAGTTCTGTCTCTAGTTCTGTCTCTGTCTAGTTCTGTCTCTATGTCTAGTTCTGTCTCTATGTCTAGTTCTGTCTCTATGTCTACTTCTGTCTGTCTCTAGTTCTGTCTCTATATCTAGTTCTGTCTCTATATCTAGTTCTGTCTCTATGTCTAGTTCTGTCTCTTGTTCTGTCTCTATGTCTATTTCTGTCTATAGTTCTGTCTCTATATCTAGTTCTGTCTCTATGTCTTGTTCTGTCTCTATGTCTAGTTATGTCTGTCTCTAGTTCTGTCTCTATGTCTAGTTCTGTCTCTATGTCTAGTTCTGTCTCTAGTTCTGTCTCTATGTCTAGTTCTGTCTCTATATCTAGTTCTGTCTCTAGTTCTGTCTCTATATCTAGTTCTGTCTCCTTTTTCTCTCTCTGTCCACTCTTCACCTCTACTGTGTCGTCTCTAGTTCTGTCTCTCCTTTTCTCTCTGTCCACTCTTCACCTCCTCTACTGTGTCGTCTCTAGTTCTGTCTCTCCTTCTCTCTCTCTCTCTGTCCACTCTTCACCTCCTCTACTGTGTCGTCTCTAGTTCTGTCTCTCCTTCTCTCTCTCTCGGTCCACTCTTCACCTCCTCTACTGTGTCGTCTCTAGTTCTGTCTCTCCTTCTCTCTCTCTCGGTCCACTCTTCACCTCCTCTACTGTGTCGTCTCTAGTTCTGTCTCTCCTTCTCTCTCTCTCTCTGTCCACTCTTCACCCCCTCTACTGTGTCGTCTCTAGTTCTGTCTCTCCTTCTCTCTCTCTCGGTCCACTCTTCACCTCCTCTACTGTGTCGTCTCTAGTTCTGTCTCTCCTCTCTCTCTCTGTCCACTCTTCACCTCCTCTACTGTGTCGTCTCTAGTTCTGTCTCTCCTTCTCTCTCTCTCTGTCCACTCTTCACCTCCTCTACTGTGTCGTCTCTAGTTCTGTCTCTCCTCTCTCTCTCTGTCCACTCTTCACCTCCTCTACTGTGTCGTCTCTAGTTCTGTCTCTCCTTCTCTCTCTCTCTGTCCACTCTTCACCTCCTCTACTGTGTCGTCTCTAGTTCTGTCTCTCCTTCTCTCTCTCTCGGTCCACTCTTCACCTCCTCTACTGTGTCGTCTCTAGTTCTGTCTCTCCTTCTCTCTCTCTCTGTCCACTCTTCACCTCCTCTACTGTGTCGTCTCTAGTTCTGTCTCTCCTTCTCTCTCTCTCGGTCCACTCTTCACCTCCTCTACTGTGTCGTCTCTAGTTCTGTCTCTCCTTCTCTCTCTCTCGGTCCACTCTTCACCTCCTCTACTGTGTCGTCTCTAGTTCTGTCTCTCCTTCTCTCTCTCTCTCGGTCCACTCTTCACCTCCTCTACTGTGTCGTCTCTAGTTCTGTCTCTCCTTTTCTCTCTGTCCACTCTTCACCTCCTCTACTGTGTCGTCTCTAGTTCTGTCTCTCCTTCTCTCTCTCTCTCTGTCCACTCTTCACCTCCTCTACTGTGTCGTCTCTAGTTCTGTCTCTCCTTCTCTCTCTCTCGGTCCACTCTTCACCTCCTCTACTGTGTCGTCTCTAGTTCTGTCTCTCCTTCTCTCTCTCTCTGTCCACTCTTCACCTCCTCTACTGTGTCGTCTCTAGTTCTGTCTCTCCTCTCTCTCGGTCCACTCTCCACCTCCTCTACTGTGTCGTCTCTCTTCGTCTGAACTCCTCCTTTTTACTCATTTGTCTCTTTTCGAGGTTTTCCTCTCCTTTACTTTGAAAGCCACCGTTAACAATGTAGCAATGTAGCAATTACAGAAGAACTTCCAAGGATGAAGGACTTTCATTTGGAATATAATGAATGGTTTTAGATCAGGGGAGTCAAACTCATTTTGGTCTTCGCCGATGTCCGGAGGGTTGCAATTAAAATTGGTTAAAAAACAAATGTCCTCGTCCTCAACATTTACAAGAAAATAGGTCCATATCCATCGCTGGCCGTTGAATGGGTTCGCTGGCCAGTCTGTATGTTTGACACCCCTGGTTTAGATAATACAGATGACTACACTCCAGAAGTCTTTGAAAGCAGAGGTTCTGTGTTGTAGTTCAGTGGGGCAGTCTTGAGGGTTGAGTGTAGTGTCTTGTTGTTAAGGGAGTTAGGTTGTCATCTTATCAGAGAGAGAGAGAGAGAGAGAGAGAGAGAGAGAGAGAGAGAGAGAGAGAGAGAGAGAGAGAGAGAGAGAGAGAGAGAGAGAGAGAGAGAGAGAGAGAGAGAGAGAGAGAGAGAGAGAGAGAGAGAGAGAGAGAGAGAGAGAGAGAGAGAGAGAGAGAGAGAGAGAGAGAGAGAGAGAGAGAGAGAGAGAGAGAGAGAGAGAGAGAGAGAGAGAGAGAGAGAGAGAGAGAGAGAGAGAGAGAGAGAGAGAGAGAGAGAGAGAGAGAGAGAGAGAGAGAGAGAGAGAGAGAGAGAGAGAGAGAGAGAGAGAGAGAGAGAGAGAGAGAGAGAGAGAGAGAGAGAGAGAGAGAGAGAGAGAGAGAGAGAGAGAGAGAGAGAGAGAGAGAGAGAGAGAGAGAGAGAGAGAGAGAGAGAGAGAGAGAGAGAGAGAGAGAGAGAGAGAGACAGACAGACAGACAGACAGACAGACAGACAGACAGACAGACAGACAGACAGACAGACAGACAGACAGACAGACAGACAGACAGACAGACAGACAGACAGACAGACAGACAGACAGACAGACAGACAGACAGACAGACAGACAGACAGACAGACAGACAGACAGACAGACAGACAGACAGACAGACAGAGATACATAGAGATGTACACTGTACACAATTTCATGAGCTGAAATAAAAGATCCCAGAAATGTTCCATGGGCACCAAAAGCTTATTGCTCTGACTAAACAGCATAATCTTTACACAGGTGCACCTTGTGCTGGGGGGGACAATAAAAGGCCACTCTAAAATGTGCAGTTTTGTCACACAAACCAATGCCACAGATGTCTCAAGTTGAGGGAGAATGCAATTGACATGCAGACTGCAAGAATGTCCACCAGAGCTGTTGCCAGAGAATTGAATGTTCATTTCTCTACCATAAGCCGCCTCCAACGTCATTTTAGACAGTTTGTCAGTACGTCCAACCGGCCTCACAACCGCAGACCACGTGTATGGCGTCGTGTGGGCGAGCGGTTTGCTGATGTCAACGTTGGGAACAGAGTTATGGTATGGGCAGGGTTATGGTATGGGCAGGCAGGGTAGCCTAGTGGTTAGAGCGTTGGACTAGTAACCACAAGGTTGCAAGTTCAAACCCCCGAGCTGACAAGGTACAAATCTGTCGTTCTGCCCCTGAACAGGCAGTTAACCCACTGTTCCCAGGCCGTCATTGAAAATAAGAATGTGTTCTTAACTGACTTGCCTGGTAAAATAAAAAACCGCGAGGAGATCCTAAGGTCCATTGTGAGGCAAACCTTTTTTTAATGGAATCTGTGACCAGCAGATACATATCTGTATCCCCAGTCGTGTGAAAACAGTAGATTAGGACCTTTTCTTATATGAACTGTAACTCAGTAAAATCTTGTTGCATCTCGTTCGGTGTAGATTTATACGAGCCTGGTCAGGGGAAAGAGTCATGTTTTATTCACAGACGACGGTGAGGCAGGCAGGGAGGATCATGGGAAAGATGAAAGACTCAGAGCAGATCAGACAGCTGGTGGCCAGGAGAGACTAATGTTATTTCTCTCTCTTTCTTTCTTTCTTTCTTTCTTTCTTTCTTTTTGCAGTTAGAAATTGAGAGACGAGAGTCAATGTGAGCTTTAAGAAATGTGAGGGAGAGAGAGACAGAGAAATCAAGATTGACTACCATAAAACTTCAATCAAACACGTTTCTCAAATTAGAGTTTTAAATGAGGAATGAGGTGTCTCTTGCAGTAGCCAGTTCTGGTGAGAAGTGCACAAAACTCTCTCCTTCCCTCCGTCCTCCAGGTGAGCAGTCAGACCTGGGCTATGACTCCCTCTCTAAAGAAGAGGTACGTAGAGGAGAGCCCAGCCCGCTGGACAGGGACAGCACCCAGGACAAGGACAACAAGAAGGAGAGTGACTGCAGCTCCTGTGAGTGTTGCTATGGAGTTGTAGATATTCTGTCAGAGGTCCCCTGCTGAGAGGATGTTACAGATAGAGCAGGCTGCACTCTGCTGCCCCCTGGTGGGGGTTTATACTGTCTGTCTGTCTGTCCCTGGTGTAATGGTCTGGCTGTCTGTCCCTGGTGTAATGGTCTGGCTGTCTGTCTGTCTGTCCCTGGTGTAATGGTCTGTCTGTCTGTCCCTGGTGTAATGGTCTGTCTGTCTGTCTGTCCCTGGTGTAATGGTCTGTCTGTCTGTCTGTCTGTCCCTGGTGTAATGGTCTGGCTGTCTGTCTGTCTGTCCCTGGTGTAATGGTCTGGCTGTCTGTCTGTCCCTGGTGTAATGGTCTGTCTGTCTGTCTGTCTGTCCCTGGTGTAATGGTCTGTCTGTCTGTCCCTGGTGTAATGGTCTGTCTGTCTGTCCCTGGTGTAATGGTCTGTCTGTCTGTCTGTCCCTGGTGTAATGGTCTGGCTGTCTGTCTGTCTGTCCCTGGTGTAATGGTCTGTCTGTCTGTCTGTCTGTCCCTGGTGTAATGGTCTGTCTGTCTGTCTGTCTGTCTGTCTGTCTGTCTGTCTGTCTGTCTGTCTGTCTGTGTCCCACGGTGCTGTCAACATCATATTCAGAGTCTCCCTGGAGGTTGTCAGATGTCCCCTGCTGAGAGGATGTTACAGATAGAGCAGGCTGCACTCTGCTGCCCCCTGGTGGGGGTTTATACTGTCTGTCTGTCCCTGGTGTAATTATCTGTCTGTCTGTCTGTCCCTGGTGTAATGGTCTGTCTGTCTGTCTGTCCCTGGTGTAATGGTCTGTCTGTCTGTCTGTCTGTCCCTGGTGTAATGGTCTGTCTGTCTGTCCCTGGTGTAATGGTCTGGCTGTCTGTCTGTCTGTCCCTGGTGTAATGGTCTGGCTGTCTGTCTGTCCCTGGTGTAATGGTCTGTCTGTCTGTCTGTCTGTCCCTGGTGTAATGGTCTGTCTGTCTGTCCCTGGTGTAATGGTCTGTCTGTCTGTCTGTCTGTCTATCCCTGGTGTAATGGTCTGGCTGTCTGTCTGTCTGTCCCTGGTGTAATGGTCTGTCTGTCTGTCTGTCTGTCCCTGGTGTAATGGTCTGTCTGTCTGTCTGTCTGTCTGTGTCCCACGGTGCTGTCAACATCATATTCAGAGTCTCCCTGGAGGTTGTCAGATGTCCCCTGCTGAGAGGATGTTACAGATAGAGCAGGCTGCACTCTGCTGCCCCCTGGTGGGGGTTTATACTGTCTGTCTGTCCCTGGTGTAATTATCTGTCTGTCTGTCTGTCCCTGGTGTAATGGTCTGTCTGTCTGTCTGTCTGTCTGTCCCTGGTGTAATGGTCTGTCTGTCTGTCCCTGGTGTAATGGTCTGGCTGTCTGTCTGTCTGTCCCTGGTGTAATGGTCTGTCTGTCTGTCCCTGGTGTAATGGTCTGTCTGTCTGTCTGTCTGTCCCTGGTGTAATGGTCTGTCTGTCTGTCTGTCTGTCCCTGGTGTAATGGTCTGTCTGTCTGTCTGTCTGTCCCTGGTGTAATGGTCTGTCTGTCTGTCTGTCTGTCCCTGGTGTAATGGTCTGTCTGTCTGTCCCTGGTGTAATGGTCTGTCTGTCTGTCCCTGGTGTAATGGTCTGTCTGTCTGTCTGTCTGTCTGTCTGGCTGTGTCCCACGGTGCTGTCAACATCATATTCAGAGTCTCCCTGGAGGTTTATACTGTCTGTCTGTCTGTCTGTCTGTCTGTCTGTCTGTGTCCCACGGTGCTGTCAACATCATATTCAGAGTCTCCCTGGAGGTTTATACTGTCTGTCTGTCTGTTTGTCTGTCTGTCCCTGGTGTAATGGTCTGTCTGTCTGTCTGTCTGTCTGTCTGTCTGTCTGTCTGTCTGTCTGTCCTACAGTGCTGAAATCAGGTCTATATAGTACATCTGATCTGTTATCTCAACATTAAGGGCTTGATGACTTGATGCATGTACATTCTTTGTTATTTTCTCAGTTGTATTTGATGGTGTGATTGTACTAATTGTGTGTGTGTGTGTGTGTGGTGTGTGGTGTGTGGTGTGTGGTGTGTGTGTGTGTGTGTGTGTGTGTCCAGTGTCGGAGACAGAGAGTGCTAAGAGCAGTGGAGACTGTCTCCCTCAACAGGACTTCCCAGAGGTCAACGGTCCATTCAAGCGGCATAATTCCGGCATCGTCCGCGGCAACTGTCCCTATGACGATGCAGCCTGTGAGCCCAAGTTGTCAACCAGCACAGGTACATACCTGGAACTAACTGTCTCTATGACGATGTAGCCTGTGAGCCCAAGGGGTCAACCAGCACATGTACATACCTGGAACTAACTGTCTCTATGATGATGTAGCCTGTGAGCCCAAGGGGTCAACCAGCACAGGTACATACCTGGAACTAACTGTCTCTATGACGATGTAGCCTGTGAGCCCAAGGGGTCAACCAGCACAGGTAAATACCTGGAACTAACTGTCTCTATGACGATGTAGCCTGTGAGCCCAAGGGGTCAACCAGCACAGGTACATACCTGGAACTAACTGTCCCTATGACGATGCAGCCTGTGAGCCCAAGGGGTCAACCAGCACAGGTACATACCTGGAACTAACTGTCTCTATGACGATGCAGCCTGTGAGCCCAAGGGGTCAACCAGCACAGGTACATACCTGGAACTAACTGTCTCTATGACGATGCAGCCTGTGAGCCCAAGGGGTCAACCAGCACAGGTAAATACCTGGAACTAACTGTCTCTATGACGATGCAGCCTGTGAGCCCAAGGGGTCAACCAGCACAGGTAAATACCTGGAACTAACTGTCTCTATGACGATGCAGCCTGTCAGCCCAAGGGGTCAACCAGCACAGGTAAATACCTGGAACTAACTGTCTCTATGACGATGCAGCCTGTGAGCCCAAGGGGTCAACCAGCACAGGTACATACCTGGAACTAACTGTCTCTATGACGATGCAGCCTGTGAGCCCAAGGGGTCAACCAGCACAGGTACATACCTGGAACTAACTGTCTCTATGACGATGCAGCCTGTGAGCCCAAGGGGTCAACCAGCACAGGTACATACCTGGAACTAACTGTCTCTATGACGATGTAGCCTGTGAGCCCAAGGGGTCAACCAGCACAGGTACATACCTGGAACTAACTGTCTCTATCTCTCCCTACCTCCCTGCCTCCCTCTCCCTCTCTCCCTACCTCCCTGCCTCCCTCTCTCCCTACCTCCCTGCCTCCCTCTCCCTCCCTCCATCTCCCCCTCCTCTCCCCCTCCTCTTCCTCCTCTCCCCCTCCTCTCCCTCCCTCTCCCCCTCCTCTCCCTCCTCTCCCCCTCCCTCCCTCTCCCCCTCTCTTTCTTTCCCTCTCTGTCATTCTGTTTATCTATTCCTCCCCTCCCTCTCTCGTAACTGTCCCTCCACCCTTCTTCCCTCTCCTCTCTCTTTTCTCCCTCCCTCCCTCCCTACCTCCCTTCCTCCCTCTCCTCTCTCTGCTCGCCCCCTCCCTGTCTCTTCTCCCTCCCTGTCTCCTCTCCCTCCCTCACTCCATACCTCCCTCTCCCCCTCCTCTCTCTTCTCTCCCCCTCCTCTCTCTTCTCTCCCCCTCCCTGTCTCTTCTCCCTCCCTTCCTCCCTCTCCTCTCTCTTCTCTCCCCCTACCTCCCTCTACCCCTCCTCTCTCTTCTCTCCCTGTCTCTTCTCCCTCCCTCACTCCTCTCTCCAGACCATGTAGCAGGTCTCCTGTTGAGCTCCTCTCTGAATGAGGTAGGTGTGGTTGAGACCAACAGTCTGAGGAGGAGACATCTCAGTGCCCTTGAGGAGGGAGGTGGCAGTGGGAGTAGTGGTGGAGGAGGAAGAGGAGGAGGTGAGCCATAACTATAATTCATAACTGATCTATCTATTGTCTGTTTACTGTCAGTCTGTCTTCCATGATGTATTGGATGTCTCTGTAGTGCAGGGCTGGAGGATGTGAGTCAGCTGTGTCTATCACCCATAACTATTTCCTGTCTAGTTCTGTCTGTCTTGACATTCTGCCTTGTTTATATGGCTCTATATCTGTACTGGATGGTAGGTGATGGCGGTGAGCCTGTTGTAACTATCCATCAGAACTCACCTAGCGATTTAGACTTGTATTGATTGTCTAGTTGTGATGTCTCCATCTGTACTGCATAGTAGATAGGCTTTACTCAGTTGACTGTATGTTGTGGAGAACATGTCTCTCTACTCAGTTGACTGTATGTTGTGGAGAACATGTCTCTTTACTCAGTTGACTGTATGTTGTGTAGAACATGTCTCTTTACTCAGTTGACTGTATGTTGTGGAGAACATGTCTCTTTACTCAGTTGACTGTATGTTGTGGAGAACATGTCTCTTTACTCAGTTGACTGTATGTTGTGGAGAACATGTCTCTTTACTCAGTTGACTGTATGTTGTGGAGAACATGTCTCTCTACTCAGTTGACTGTATGTTGTGGAGAACATGTCTCTTTACTCAGTTGACTGTATGTTGTGGAGAACATGTCTCTCTACTCAGTTGACTGTATGTTGTGGAGAACATGTCTCTCTACTCAGTTGACTGTATGTTGTGGAGAACATGTCTTTCTACTCAGTTGACTGTATGTTGTGGAGAACATGTCTCTTTACTCAGTTGACTGTATGTTGTGGAGAACATGTCTCTCTACTCAGTTGACTGTATGTTGTGGAGAACATGTCTCTTTACTCAGTTGACTGTATGTTGTGGAGAACATGTCTCTTTACTCAGTTGACTGTATGTTGTGGAGAACATGTCTCTTTACTCAGTTGACTGTATGTTGTGTAGAACATGTCTCTTCACTCAGTTGACTGTATTTTGTGTAGAACATGTCTCTCTACTCAGTTGACTGTATGTTGTGGAGAACATGTCTCTCTACTCAGTTGACTGTATGTTGTGGAGAACATGTCTCTCTACTCAGTTGACTGTATGTTGTGGAGAACATGTCTTTCTACTCAGTTGACTGCTGTATGTTGTGGAGAACATGTCTCTTTACTCAGTTGACTGTATGTTGTGGAGAACATGTCTCTCTACTCAGTTGACTGTATGTTGTGGAGAACATGTCTCTTTACTCAGTTGACTGTATGTTGTGGAGAACATGTCTCTCTACTCAGTTGACTGTATGTTGTGGAGAACATGTCTCTTTACTCAGTTGACTGTATGTTGTGGAGAACATGTCTCTCTACTCAGTTGACTGTATGTTGTGGAGAACATGTCTCTTTACTCAGTTGACTGTATGTTGTGGAGAACATGTCTCTTTACTCAGTTGACTGTATGTTGTGGAGAACATGTCTCTCTACTCAGTTGACTGTATGTTGTGGAGAACATGTATCTCTACTCAGTTGACTGTATGTTGTGGAGAACATGTCTCTTTACTCAGTTGACTGTATGTTGTGGAGAACATGTCCCTTTACTCAGTTGACTGTATGTTGTGGAGAACATGTCTCTCTATTCAGTTGACTGTATGTTGTGGAGAACATGTCTCTCTACTCAGTTGACTGTATGTTGTGGAGAACATGTCTCTTTACTCAGTTGACTGTATGTTGTGGAGAACATGTCTCTCTACTCAGTTGACTGTATGTTGTGGAGAACATGTCTCTTCACTCAGTTGACTGTATGTTGTGTAGAACATGTCTCTCTACTCAGTTGACTGTATGTTGTGTAGAACATGTCTCTTCACTCAGTTGACTGTATTTTGTGTAGAACATGTCTCTCTACTCAGTTGACTGTATGTTGTGGAGAACATGTCTCTTTACTCAGTTGACTGTATGTTGTGTAGAACATGTCTCTTCACTCAGTTGACTGTATTTTGTGTAGAACATGTCTCTCTACTCAGTTGACTGTATGTTGTGGAGAACATGTCTCTTTACTCAGTTGACTGCATGTTGTGGAGAACATGTCTCTTTACTCAGTTGACTGTATGTTGTGGAGAACATGTCTCTCTACTCAGTTGACTGTATGTTGTGGAGAACATGTCTCTCTACTCAGTTGACTGTATGTTGTGGAGAACATGTCTCTTTACTCAGTTGACTGTATGTTGTGGAGAACATGTCTCTTTACTCAGTTGACTGTATGTTGTGGAGAACATGTCTCTTTACTCAGTTGACTGTATGTTGTGGAGAACATGTCTCTACTCAGTTGACTGTATGTTGTGGAGAACATGTCTCTCTACTCAGTTGACTGTATGTTGTGGAGAACATGTCTTTCTACTCAGTTGACTGTATGTTGTGGAGAACATGTCTTTCTACTCAGTTGACTGCTGTATGTTGTGGAGAACATGTCTCTTTACTCAGTTGACTGTATGTTGTGGAGAACATGTCTCTCTACTCAGTTGACTGTATGTTGTGGAGAACATGTCTCTCTATTCAGTTGACTGTATGTTGTGGAGAACATGTCTCTCTACTCAGTTGACTGTATGTTGTGGAGAACATGTCTCTTTACTCAGTTGACTGTATGTTGTGGAGAACATGTCTCTCTACTCAGTTGACTGTATGTTGTGGAGAACATGTCTCTTCACTCAGTTGACTGTATGTTGTGTAGAACATGTCTCTCTACTCAGTTGACTGTATGTTGTGGAGAACATGTCTCTCTACTCAGTTGACTGTATGTTGTGGAGAACATGTATCTCTACTCAGTTGACTGTATGTTGTGGAGAACATGTCTCTTTACTCAGTTGACTGTATGTTGTGGAGAACATGTCCCTTTACTCAGTTGACTGTATGTTGTGGAGAACATGTCTCTCTACTCAGTTGACTGTATGTTGTGGAGAACATGTCTCTTTACTCAGTTGACTGTATGTTGTGGAGAACATGTCTCTTTACTCAGTTGACTGTATGTTGTGTAGAACATGTATCTCTACTCAGTTGACTGTATGTTGTGGAGAACATGTCTCTTTACTCAGTTGACTGTATGTTGTGGAGAACATGTCTCTTTACTCAGTTGACTGTATGTTGTGGAGAACATGTCTCTCTACTCAGTTGACTGTATGTTGTGGAGAACATGTATCTCTACTCAGTTGACTGTATGTTGTGGAGAACATGTCTCTTTACTCAGTTGACTGTATGTTGTGGAGAACATGTCCCTTTACTCAGTTGACTGTATGTTGTGGAGAACATGTCTCTCTACTCAGTTGACTGTATGTTGTGGAGAACATGTCTCTTTACTCAGTTGACTGTATGTTGTGGAGAACATGTCTCTTCACTCAGTTGACTGTATTTTGTGTAGAACATGTCTCTCTACTCAGTTGACTGTATGTTGTGGAGAACATGTCTCTTTACTCAGTTGACTGTATGTTGTGTAGAACATGTCTCTTCACTCAGTTGACTGTATTTTGTGTAGAACATGTCTCTCTACTCAGTTGACTGTATGTTGTGGAGAACATGTCTCTTTACTCAGTTGACTGCATGTTGTGGAGAACATGTCTCTTTACTCAGTTGACTGTATGTTGTGGAGAACATGTCTCTCTACTCAGTTGACTGTATGTTGTGGAGAACATGTCTCTCTACTCAGTTGACTGTATGTTGTGGAGAACATGTCTCTTTACTCAGTTGACTGTATGTTGTGGAGAACATGTCTTTTTACTCAGTTGACTGTATGTTGTGGAGAACATGTCTCTTTACTCAGTTGACTGTATGTTGTGGAGAACATGTCTCTACTCAGTTGACTGTATGTTGTGGAGAACATGTCTCTCTACTCAGTTGACTGTATGTTGTGGAGAACATGTCTTTCTACTCAGTTGACTGTATGTTGTGGAGAACATGTCTTTCTACTCAGTTGACTGCTGTATGTTGTGGAGAACATGTCTCTTTACTCAGTTGACTGTATGTTGTGGAGAACATGTCTCTCTACTCAGTTGACTGTATGTTGTGGAGAACATGTCTCTCTATTCAGTTGACTGTATGTTGTGGAGAACATGTCTCTCTACTCAGTTGACTGTATGTTGTGGAGAACATGTCTCTTTACTCAGTTGACTGTATGTTGTGGAGAACATGTCTCTCTACTCAGTTGACTGTATGTTGTGGAGAACATGTCTCTTCACTCAGTTGACTGTATGTTGTGTAGAACATGTCTCTCTACTCAGTTGACTGTATGTTGTGGAGAACATGTCTCTTTACTCAGTTGACTGTATGTTGTGGAGAACATGTCTCTCTACTCAGTTGACTGTATGTTGTGGAGAACATGTCTCTTTACTCAGTTGACTGTATGTTGTGGAGAACATGTCTCTCTACTCAGTTGACTGTATGTTGTGGAGAACATGTATCTCTACTCAGTTGACTGTATGTTGTGGAGAACATGTCTCTTTACTCAGTTGACTGTATGTTGTGGAGAACATGTCCCTTTACTCAGTTGACTGTATGTTGTGGAGAACATGTCTCTCTACTCAGTTGACTGTATGTTGTGGAGAACATGTCTCTTTACTCAGTTGACTGTATGTTGTGGAGAACATGTCTCTTTACTCAGTTGACTGTATGTTGTGTAGAACATGTCTCTTCACTCAGTTGACTGTATTTTGTGTAGAACATGTCTCTCTACTCAGTTGACTGTATGTTGTGGAGAACATGTCTCTTTACTCAGTTGACTGTATGTTGTGTAGAACATGTCTCTTCACTCAGTTGACTGTATTTTGTGTAGAACATGTCTCTCTACTCAGTTGACTGTATGTTGTGGAGAACATGTCTCTTTACTCAGTTGACTGCATGTTGTGGAGAACATGTCTCTTTACTCAGTTGACTGTATGTTGTGGAGAACATGTCTCTCTACTCAGTTGACTGTATGTTGTGGAGAACATGTCTCTCTACTCAGTTGACTGTATGTTGTGGAGAACATGTCTCTTTACTCAGTTGACTGTATGTTGTGGAGAACATGTCTCTTTACTCAGTTGACTGTATGTTGTGGAGAACATGTCTCTTTACTCAGTTGACTGTATGTTGTGGAGAACATGTCTCTTTACTCAGTTGACTGTATGTTGTGTAGAACATGTCTCTTCACTCAGTTGACTGTATTTTGTGTAGAACATGTCTCTCTACTCAGTTGACTGTATGTTGTGGAGAACATGTCTCTTTACTCAGTTGACTGTATGTTGTGTAGAACATGTCTCTTCACTCAGTTGACTGTATTTTGTGTAGAACATGTCTCTCTACTCAGTTGACTGTATGTTGTGGAGAACATGTCTCTTTACTCAGTTGACTGCATGTTGTGGAGAACATGTCTCTTTACTCAGTTGACTGTATGTTGTGGAGAACATGTCTCTCTACTCAGTTGACTGTATGTTGTGGAGAACATGTCTCTCTACTCAGTTGACTGTATGTTGTGGAGAACATGTCTCTTTACTCAGTTGACTGTATGTTGTGGAGAACATGTCTCTTTACTCAGTTGACTGTATGTTGTGGAGAACATGTCTCTTTACTCAGTTGACTGTATGTTGTGGAGAACATGTCTCTACTCAGTTGACTGTATGTTGTGGAGAACATGTCTCTCTACTCAGTTGACTGTATGTTGTGGAGAACATGTCTCTCTACTCAGTTGACTGTATGTTGTGGAGAACATGTCTCTCTACTCAGTTGACTGTATGTTGTGGAGAACATGTCTCTTTACTCAGTTGACTGTATGTTGTGGAGAACATGTCTCTTTACTCAGTTGACTGTATGTTGTGGAGAACATGTCTCTCAGTTGACTCAGTTGACTGTATCAGTTGTGGTTGTGGAGAACATGTCTCTTTACTCAGTTGACTGTATGTTGTGGAGAACATGTCTCTTTACTCAGTTGACTGTATGTTGTGGAGAACATGTCTCTTTACTCAGTTGACTGTATGTTGTGGAGAACATGTCTCTTTACTCAGTTGACTGTATGTTGTGGAGAACATGTCTCTTTACTCAGTTGACTGTATGTTGTGGAGAACATGTCTCTCTACTTTGACTGTAGTTGACTGTATGTTGACTGGTTGTGAAACATGTCTCTTTACTCAGTTGACTGTATGTTGTGGAGAACATGTCTCTTTACTCAGTTGACTGTATGTTGTGGAGAACATGTCTCTTTACTCAGTTGACTGTATGTTGTGGAGAACATGTCTCTTTACTCAGTTGACTGTATGTTGTGGAGAACATGTCTCTTTACTCAGTTGACTGTATGTTGTGGAGAACATGTCTCTTTACTCAGTTGACTGTATGTTGTGGAGAACATGTCTCTTTACTCAGTTGACTGTATGTTGTGGAGAACATGTCTCTCTACTCAGTTGACTGTATGTTGTGGAGAACATGTCCTTTCAGTTGACTGTATGTTGTGGAGAACATGTCCCTTTACTCAGTTGACTGTATGTTGTGGAGAACATGTCTCTTTACTCAGTTGACTGTATGTTGTGGAGAACATGTCCCTTTACTCAGTTGACTGTATGTTGTGTTGAGAACATGTCTCTCTACTCAGTTGACTGTATGTTGTGGAGAACATGTCTCTCTACTCAGTTGACTGTATGTTGTGGAGAACATGTCTCTTTACTCAGTTGACTGTATGTTGTGGAGAACATGTCTCTTTACTCAGTTGACTGTATGTTGTGGAGAACATGTCTCTTTACTCAGTTGACTGTATGTTGTGGAGAACATGTCTCTCTACTCAGTTGACTGTATGTTGTGGAGAACATGTCTCTTTACTCAGTTGACTGTATGTTGTGGAGAACATGTCTCTCTACTCAGTTGACTGTATGTTGTGGAGAACATGTCTCTTTACTCAGTTGACTGTATGTTGTGGAGAACATGTCTCTTTACTCAGTTGACTGTATGTTGTGGAGAACATGTCTCTTTACTCAGTTGACTGTATGTTGTGGAGAACATGTCTCTTTACTCAGTTGACTGTATGTTGTGGAGAACATGTCTCTTTACTCAGTTGACTGTATGTTGTGGAGAACATGTCTCTTTACTCAGTTGACTGTATGTTGTGGAGAACATGTCTCTTTACTCAGTTGACTGTATGTTGTGGAGAACATGTCTCTCTACTCAGTTGACTGTATGTTGTGGAGAACATGTCTCTTTACTCAGTTGACTGTATGTTGTGGAGAACATGTCTCTCTACTCAGTTGACTGTATGTTGTGGAGAACATGTCTCTCTACTCATTTGACTGTATGTTGTGGAGAACATGTCTCTCTACTCAGTTGACTGTATGTTGTGGAGAACATGTCTCTTTACTCAGTTGACTGTATGTTGTGGAGAACATGTCTCTCTACTCAGTTGACTGTATGTTGTGGAGAACATGTCTCTTTACTCAGTTGACTGTATGTTGTGGAGAACATGTCTCTTTACTCAGTTGACTGTATGTTGTGGAGAACATGTCTCTCTACTCAGTTGACTGTATGTTGTGGAGAACATGTCTCTTTACTCAGTTGACTGTATGTTGTGGAGAACATGTCTCTTTACTCAGTTGACTGTATGTTGTGGAGAACATGTCTCTTTACTCAGTTGACTGTATGTTGTGGAGAACATGTCTCTTTACTCAGTTGACTGTATGTTGTGGAGAACATGTCTCTCTACTCAGTTGACTGTATGTTGTGGAGAACATGTCTCTCTACTCAGTTGACTGTATGTTGTGTAGAACATGTCTCTCTACTCAGTTGACTGTATGTTGTGGAGAACATGTCTCTCTACTCAGTTGACTGTATGTTGTGGAGAACATGTCTCTCTACTCAGTTGACTGTATGTTGTGGAGAACATGTCTCTCTACTCAGTTGACTGTATGTTGTGGAGAACATGTCTCTCTACTCAGTTGACTGTATGTTGTGGAGAACATGTCTCTCTACTCAGTTGACTGTATGTTGTGGAGAACATGTCTCTCTACTCAGTTGACTGTATGTTGTGGAGAACATGTCTCTCTACTCAGTTGACTGTATGTTGTGGAGAACATGTCTCTCTACTCAGTTGACTGTATGTTGTGGAGAACATGTCTCTTTACTCAGTTGACTGTATGTTGTGGAGAACATGTCTCTTTACTCAGTTGACTGTATGTTGTGGAGAACATGTCTCTTTACTCAGTTGACTGTATGTTGTGGAGAACATGTCTCTTTACTCAGTTGACTGTATGTTGTGGAGAACATGTCTCTTTACTCAGTTGACTGTATGTTGTGGAGAACATGTCATGTTTCAGGAGAATAGTGTCTTTCCTGCTCAAAGGACCATGACAGATAGAGAGATAATAAAGTCTCCTCCTCTCCCCTCCTCCTTCCTCCTCTCCTCTCCTCCTCTCCTCTCACCTCCTCTCCCCTTGTCTCTCCCCTCCTCCTTCCTCCTCTCTTCTCCTCCCTCCTTTCCTCTCACCTCCCCTCCTCTCTCCTCTCTCCTCCTCTCCCCTTGTCTCTCCCCTCCTCCTCTCTTCTCCTCCCTCCTTTCCTCTCACCTCCCCTCCTCTCTCCTCTCTCCTCCTCTCCTCTTGTCTCTCCCCTCCTCCTCTCTTCTCCTCCCTCCTTTCCTCTCACCTCCCCTCCTCTCACCTCCCCTCCTCTCACCTCCTCTCCTCTCTCCTCCTCTCCCCTTGTCCATCCCCTCCTCCTTCCTCCTCTCTTCTCCTCCCTCCTTTCCTCTCACCTCTCCTCTCTCCTCCTCTCCTCTTGTCTCTCCCATCCTCTTCTCCTCTCCCCTCCCCTCACCTCCTCTCCCCTCTCTTCTCCTCTCCCCTCCTCTCACCTCTCCTCACCTCTTCTCCCCTCCTTTCACCTCCTCTCTCCTCTTCTCCCCTCCTCTCCTCCTCTCCCATTGTCTCCCCTCTCTCCTCCTCTCACCTCCTCGCCCCTCCTCTCTCATCCTCTTCTCCTCTCCCCTCCTCTTCTATCCTCTCCCCTCTTCACCTCCTCTCCAGGCCATGACTGGCAGGGTGTGCGAGGGTGCAGACTGAGTGGAGACAACAGGGTTGGTAGCAGTGGCACTCCAGTGTTGGGTCTGGGACTGCACCAGGGAGAGACTGACCCAGCCAGGATAGCAGAGAACCTGGGGGCAGACACCAAGATCCTCCAGGGGACCAGCTTCAGCCAGACCAACAGGCCGCGGTCGTTAGTCCTGGGAGGGTCAGAGGGGGCTGGAGCAGCTGGGGGTAGAACCAGGTGAACATCATTGATGTGGAACGTTACTGACCCGCTGACATCTTGTGAAAGAGATTCGATCTCAGTGAGAGTAGTCTGTATTAATAAAGGCAGAGGGAGAGTAACCTGTATTAATAAAGGGAGAGGGAGAGTAACCTGTATTAATAAAGGTAGAGGGAGAGTAACCTGTATTAATAAAGGGAGAGTAACCTGTATTAATAAAGGCAGAGGGAGAGTAACCTGTATTAATAAAGGCAGAGGGAGAGTAACCTGTATTAATAAAGGGAGAGTAACCTGTATTAATAAAGGGAGAGGGAGAGTAACCTGTATTAATAAACGTAGAGGCAGAGTAACCTGTATTAATAAAGGCAGAGGGAGAGTAACCTGTATTAATAAAGGGACAGTAACCTGTATTAATAAAGGGAGAGGGAGAGTAACCTGTATTAATAAAGGGAGAGGGAGAGTAACCTGTATTAATAAAGGGACAGTAACCTGTATTAATAAAGGCAGAGGGAGAGTAACCTGTATTAATAAAGGGACAGTAACCTGTATTAATAAAGGGAGAGGGAGAGTAACCTGTATTAATAAAGGGAGAGTAACCTGTATTAATTAAGGTAGAGGGAGAGTAACCTGTATTGATAAAGGGAGAGTAACCTGTATTAATAAAGGGAGAGGGAGAGTAACCTGTATTAATAAAGGGACAGTAACCTGTATTAATAAAGGCAGAGGGAGAGTAACCTGTATTAATAAAGGGACAGTAACCTGTATTGATAAAGGCAGAGGGAGAGTAACCTGTATTGATAAAGGGAGAGTTACCTGTATTAATAGAGGGAGAGGGAGAGTAACCTGTATTAATAAAGGGAGAGTAACCTGTATTAATAAAGGGAGAGTAACCTGTATTAATAAAGGCAGAGGGAGACTAACCTGTATTAATAAAGGCAGAGGGAGACTAACCTGTATTAATAAAGGCAGAGTAACCTGTATTGATAAAGGGAGAGTAACCTGTATTGATAAAGGGAGAGTAACCTGTATTAATAAAGGCAGAGGGAGGGTAACCTGTATTAATAAAGGCAGAGGGAGAGTAACCTGTATTAATAAAGGGAGAGGGAGAGTAACCTGTATTAATAAAGGGAGAGGGAGAGTAACCTGTATTAATAAAGGCAGAGGGAGAGTAACCTGTATTAATAAAGGCAGAGGGAGAGTAACCTGTATTAATAAAGGGAGAGTAATCTGTATTAATAAAGGCAGAGGGAGAGTAACCTGTATTAATAAAGGCAGAGGGAGAGTAACCTGTATTAATAAAGGGAGAGTAACCTGTATTAATAAAGGTAGAGGGAGAGTAACCTGTATTAATAAAGGGAGAGTAATCTGTATTAATAAAGGCAGAGGGAGAGTAACCTGTATTAATAAAGGCAGAGGGAGAGTAACCTGTATTAATAAAGGGAGAGTAATCTGTATTAATAAAGGCAGAGGGAGAGTAACCTGTATTAATAAAGGCAGAGGGAGAGTAACCTGTATTAATAAAGGGAGAGTAACCTGTATTAATAAAGGTAGAGGGAGAGTAACCTGTATTAATAAAGGGAGAGTAACCTGTATTGATAAAGGGAGAGTAACCTGTATTAATAGAGGGAGAGTAACCTGTATTAATAAAGGCAGAGTAACCTGTATTAATAAAGGCAGAGTAACCTGTATTGATAAAGGGAGAGTAACCTGTATTAATAAAGGCAGAGGGAGAGTAACCTGTATTAATAAAGGTAGAGGGAGAGTAACCTGTATTAATAAAGGGAGAGTAACCTGTATTGATAAAGGGAGAGTAACCTGTATTAATAGAGGGAGAGTAACCTGTATTAATAAAGGCAGAGGGAGAGTAACCTGTATTAATAAAGGCAGAGTAACCTGTATTGATAAAGGGAGAGTAACCTGTATTGATAAAGGGAGAGTAACCTGTATTAATAAAGGGAGAGGGACAGTAACCTGTATTGATAAAGGGAGAGGGAGAGTAACCTGTATTAATAAAGGGAGAGTAACCTGTATTAATAAAGGGAGAGTAACCTGTATTGATAAAGGGAGAGTAACCTGTATTAATAAAGGGAGAGTAACCTGTATTGATAAAGGGAGAGTAACCTGTATTAATAAAGGGAGAGGGACAGTAACCTGTATTGATAAAGGGAGAGGGAGAGTAACCTGTATTAATAAAGGGAGAGTAACCTGTATTAATAAAGGGAGAGTAACCTGTATTGATAAAGGGAGAGTAACCTGTATTAATAAAGGGAGAGTAACCTGTATTGATAAAGGGAGAGTAACCTGTATTAATAAAGGGAGAGTAACCTGTATTAATAAAGGGAGAGTAACCTGTATTAATAAAGGGAGAGTAACCTGTATTGATAAAGGGAGAGTAACCTGTATTGATAAAGGGAGAGTAACCTGTATTGATGAAGGGAGAGGGAGGTCATAGATCTTGATGTTTCTGCTTCTGAAAGTAAATATCCCCTTTTGGATCAGTAAATTATGAATATCAAAATGTATTTTTATCTATTTTTTTCAAATCTGATTTCTTCATTTCTCCATCAGGCGCTGCAGACGTAGAGACAGCCCTGAAGACGGAGAGGAGAGGGACTGGAGTGACGAGGACCAGAATGACAAGAATAATACAGACGCCATCTTTGATCTGGAGGACCTAGATCTGGACGGACCAACCACAGAGAGCGTTGCTAAAACCAGCCAATCACGGAAGAGGACGGTGGAACGCAGCGCCAGCTATGGCGGTGTGGGTGTGGCCTCAGCCTGGCGGGGCACCGTTAAACGAACGGGGATCGAGACAGGCTTCGACCCGCTGTCCCTCCTGGCGGCCGAGTCCAAGTCCCAGGGAGACAGAGAGGACGACCTGGAAGTAGAGATGGATGGGGTCGTGACCCCTACGGGCCGGCGCCAGGACCACCTGGCTAGGGAGATAGAGATGTACATGAACCATATGGGTTCTCCGCTGAACAGCCGGACACCCAGTATGGACCTCCAGGACCCCTCCAGCCCCCTGTTCCTCCACCCTCCTCCCCCACTTATCACCACCCCTCGACGGGCCAGTCTCCCCCATACCTCCCCTCTCAGGACAGGAGCATTACCTCGCTCCAGGACCCACAACTCCCCCTCGCCCTCCCAGCCTGCCAGACAGAGGCTCTGGTCCTCACCCCCCTGTCCCCACTCCACCCCCAGCCCACAGCCCAGCCCCTACCGGGAGAGGGAGAGAGACAGGGACCTGGGTTTGCTGTCCCCGTCTCTGTCCTCCTCCTCCTTCGCCCTGGACCAGCTCCTCACCCCCACCTTGGATGTGTTGAAGAGCAGCATGTTCTCGGCAGGGAAAGGTGTGGCGGAGAAGGCTAGCCGGTGGTACTCTCGCCTGGCCACCTCCTACACCGCGCCCACCAAGGTACGCTCAGCGCTTTGTCAATGGAGGGTGTTCTGCTGGTGCGTCAGTCAAAATAACACATTTCTGAATGGCTTAAGATATTTTGTAATACTGTGTGACATGAATCAAAGTGTCTTGTCCACATCCCACTACCTAATGCAGCTTGGTGCCTCTCAGATTCTCAAAACACATTACAGCAACATTTATTTTGTTCCTGAACCTCCATTGTCCACCCCCTCCAGGATGGTAACTGTGACCGTCTGAGTGTGTCCTCTCTGGGCATGGACCCTGACTGCTCCTCCCTGTTGGATGTGGATGAGGAGGGCCTGGGGGACCCAGACGGCTCCATCACCTCCCCTCAGAGAAATGGCCCCGGGCCCCGTAGGAGCCCAAGGAGAAGCCCATCCAGACGCAGTCCCCTGAGGAGCAGACTGGACAGTTCCACACACAGACAGACAGGTAACATATTTCTGCCCTGTCACTGGGGAGGAGAGAGAGGGGGAGGAGCTAGGATCAGACAACCAGGTACTGTCCTGTCACTGGGGAGGAGAGAGAGGGGGAGGAGCTAGGATCAGACAACCAGGTACTGCCCTGTCACTGAGGAGGAGAGAGAGGGGGAGGAGCTAGGATCAGACAACCAGGTACTGTCCTGTCACTGAGGAGGAGAGAGACAGGGGGAGGAGCTAGGATCAGACAACCAGGTACTGTCCTGTCACTGAGGAGGAGAGAGAGGGAGGAGCTAGGATCAGACAACCAGGTACTGTCCTGTCACTGAGGAGGAGAGAGAGGGGGAGGAGCTAGGATCAGACAACCAGGTACTGTCCTGTCACTGAGGAGGAGAGAGAGGGAGGAGCTAGGATCAGACAACCAGGTACTGTCCTGTCACTGAGGAGGAGAGAGAGGGGGAGGAGCTAGGATCAGACAACCAGGTACTGTCCTGTCACTGAGGAGGAGAGAGAGGGAGAGGAGCTAGGATCAGACAACCAGGTACTGTCCTGTCACTGAGGAGGAGAGAGAGGGGAGGAGCTAGGATCAGACAACCAGGTACTGTCCTGTCACTGAGGAGGAGAGAGAGAGGGAGGAGCTAGGATCAGACAACCAGGTACTGTCCTGTCACTGAGGAGGAGAGAGAGAGGGAGGAGCTAGGATCAGACAACCAGGTACTGTCCTGTCACTGAGGAGGAGAGAGAGAGAGGGGGAGGAGCTAGGATCAGACAACCAGGTACTGTCCTGTCACTGAGGAGGAGAGAGAGGGGGAGGAGCTAGGATCAGACAACCAGGTACTGTCCTGTCACTGAGGAGGAGAGAGAGGGGGAGGAGGTAGGATCAGACAACCAGGTACTGTCCTGTCACTGAGGAGGAGAGAGAGGGGGGAGGAGCTAGGATCAGACAACCAGGTACTGTCCTGTCACTGAGGAGGAGAGAGAGAGGGGGAGGAGCTAGGATCAGACAACCAGGTACTGTCCTGTCACTGAGGAGGAGAGAGAGAGAGGGGAGGAGCTAGGATCAGACAACCAGGTACTGTCCTGTCATTAAGGAGGAGAGAGAGAGGGGGAGGAGCTAGGATCAGACAACCAGGTACTGTCCTGTCACTGAGGAGGAGAGAGAGGGAGGAGATAGGATCAGACAACCAGGTACTGTCCTGTCACTGAAGAGGAGAGAGAGGGGGAGGAGCTAGGATCAGACAACCAGGTACTGCCCTGTCACTGAAGAGGAGAGAGAAAGGGAGGAGCTAGGATCAGACAACCAGGTACTGTCCTGTCACTGAGGAGGAGAGAGAGGGGGAGGAGCTAGGATCAGACAACCAGGTACTGTCCTGTCACTGAGGAGGAGAGAGAGGGGGAGGAGCTAGGATCAGACAACCAGGTACTGTCCTGTCACTGAGGAGGAGAGAGAGAGAGGGGGAGGAGCTAGGATCAGACAACCAGGTACTGTCTTGTCACTGAGGAGGAGAGAGAGGGAGGAGCTAGGATCAGACAACCGGGTACTGTCCTGTCACTGAGGAGGAGAGAGAGAGAGGGGGAGGAGCTAGGATCAGACAACCAGGTACTGCCCTGTCACTGAAGAGGAGAGAGAGGGAGGAGCTAGGATCAGACAACCAGGTACTGTCCTGTCACTGAGGAGGAGAGAGAGAGGGGGAGGAGCTAGGATCAGACAACCAGGTACTGTCCTGTCACTGAGGAGGAGAGAGAGGGGGAGGAGCTAGGATCAGACAACCAGGTACTGTCCTGTCACTGAGGAGGAGAGAGAGGGGGGAGGAGCTAGGATCAGACAACCAGGTACTGTCCTGTCACTGAGGAGGAGAGAGAGAGAGGGGGAGGAGCTAGGATCAGACAACCAGGTACTGTCCTGTCACTGAGGAGGAGAGAGAGAGGGGGAGGAGCTAGGATCAGACAACCAGGTACTGTCCTGTCACTGAGGAGGAGAGAGAGAGGGGGAGGAGCTAGGATCAGACAACCAGGTACTGCCCTGTCACTGAAGAGGAGAGAGAGGGAGGAGCTAGGATCAGACAACCAGGTACTGTCCTGTCACTGAGGAGGAGAGAGAGAGGGGGAGGAGCTAGGATCAGACAACCAGGTACTGTCCTGTCACTGAGGAGGAGAGAGAGTGGGAGGAGCTAGGATCAGACAACCAGGTACTGTCCTGTCACTGAGGAGGAGAGAGAGAGGGGGAGGAGCTAGGATCAGACAACCAGGTACTGTCCTGTCACTGAGGAGGAGAGAGAGAGAGGGGGAGGAGCTAGGATCAGACAACCAGGTACTGTCCTGTCACTGAGGAGGAGAGAGAGAGGGGGAGGAGCTAGGATCAGACAACCAGGTACTGTCCTGTCATTAAGGAGGAGAGAGAGAGGGGGAGGAGCTAGGATCAGACAACCAGGTACTGTCCTGTCACGGAGGAGGAGAGAGAGAGGGGGAGGAGCTAGGATCAGACAACCAGGTACTGTCCTGTCACTGAGGAGGAGAGAGAGGGAGGAGCTAGGATCAGACAACCAGGTACTGTCCTGTCACTGAGGAGGAGAGAGAGGGAGGAGCTAGGATCAGACAACCAGGTACTGTCCTGTCACTGAGGAGGAGAGAGAGGGAGGAGCTAGGATCAGACAACCAGGTACTGTCCTGTCACTGAGGAGGAGAGAGAGGGAGGAGCTAGGATCAGACAACCAGGTACTGTCCTGTCATTAAGGAGGAGAGAGAGAGGGGGAGGAGCTAGGGTCAGACAACCAGGTACTGTCCTGTCACTGAGGAGGAGAGAGAGAGGGGGAGGAGCTAGGATCAGACAACCAGGTACTGCCCTGTCACTGAGGAGGAGAGAGAGAGAGGGGGAGGAGCTAGGATCAGACAACCAGGTACTGTCCTGTCACTGAGGAGGAGAGAGAGGGGGAGGAGCTAGGATCAGACAACCAGGTACTGTCCTGTCACTGAGGAGGAGAGAGAGAGGGGGCGGAGCTAGGATCAGACAACCAGGTACTGTCCTGTCACTGAGGAGGAGAGAGAGGGGGAGGAGCTAGGATCAGACAACCAGGTACTGTCCTGTCACTGAGGAGGAGAGAGAGGGGGGGGAGCTAGGATCAGACAACCAGGTACTGTCCTGTCACTGAGGAAGAGAGAGAGGGAGGAGCTAGGATCAGACAACCAGGTACTGTCCTGTCACTGAGGAGGAGAGAGAGGGGGGGAGGAGCTAGGATCAGACAACCAGGTACTGTCCTGTCACTGAGGAGGAGAGAGAGAGGGGGCGGAGCTAGGATCAGACAACCAGGTACTGTCCTGTCACTGAGGAGGAGAGAGAGAGGGGGAGGAGCTAGGATCAGACAACCAGGTACTGTCCTGTCACTGAGGAGGAGAGAGAGGGGGAGGAGCTAGGATCAGACAACCAGGTACTGTCCTGTCACTGAGGAGGAGAGAGAAAGGGTGGAGCTAGGATCAGACAACCAGGTACTGTCCTGTCACTGAGGAGGAGAGAGAAAGGGAGGAGCTAGGATCAGACAACCAGGTACTGTCCTGTCACTGGGGAGGAGAGAGGGGGAGGAGCTAGGATCAGACAACCAGGTACTGTCCTGTCACTGGGGAGGAGAGAGAAAGGGGGAGGAGCTAGGATCAGACAACCAGGTACTGTCCTGTCACTGGGGAGGAGAGAGAAAGGGGAGGAGCTAGGATCAGACAACCAGGTACTGTCCTGTCACTGAGGAGGAGAGAGAAAGGGAGGAGCTAGGATCAGACAACCAGGTACTGTCCTGTCACTGAGGAGGAGAGAGAGGGAGGAGCTAGGATCAGACAACCAGGTACTGTCCTGTCACTGAGGAGGAGAGAGAGGGAGAGGGTGGAGCTAGGATCAGACAACCAGGTACTGCCCTGTCACTGAAGAGGAGAGAGAGAGAGGGGGAGGAGCTAGGATCAGACAACCAGGTACTGTCCTGTCACTGAGGAGGAGAGAGAGAGGGGGAGGAGCTAGGATCAGACAACCAGGTACTGTCCTGTCACTGAGGAGGAGAGAGAGGGTGGAGCTAGGATCAGACAACCAGGTACTGTCCTGTCACTGAGGAGGAGAGAGAGGGTGGAGCTAGGATCAGACAACCAGGTACTGTCCTGTCACTGGGGAGGAGAGAGGGGGAGGAGCTAGGATCAGACAACCAGGTACTGTCCTGTCATTAAGGAGGAGAGAGACAGGGGGAGGAGCTAGGATCAGACAACCAGGTACTGTCCTGTCACTGAAGAGGAGAGAGAGGGTGGAGCTAGGATCAGACAACCAGGTACTGTCCTGTCACTGAGGAGGAGGGAGAGGGTGGAGCTAGGATCAGACAGGATGTAGGGGAGGGAGAAAGGACTCTTACCAAACTAGGCCAGCAGACGATGCCTTGTGCAGTTGAGGGGATTGAGGTAAAGTCTGATTGGAGCTCTTCAATCATGCTACTCAGACCCTCTGCCCTTCTCCTGTCTCATTAGCATCTACTGTGCAACAAGTAGTGCACTGGCACTGCTGACATGGAAATGTGCTGCCCTGAGTTAGCGCTTCGCTAACGGCTAGCCATCAGAGACTGTTTACTGCTGACACCAATGATAGCAGATGTTCATGGATGATGGTGTGCTCCT
The DNA here is from genome assembly GCF_036934945.1 of Oncorhynchus masou masou. NCBI lineage: Eukaryota > Metazoa > Chordata > Actinopteri > Salmoniformes > Salmonidae > Oncorhynchus > Oncorhynchus masou. The sequence goes on along the minus strand of NW_027011865.1, from coordinate 14,460 downwards.
TCTCCCGGTTGTGTCCTGTCTCTCCTCCAGGCTTTCCTCCCCCAGACTGCTCTGATCTGGGCTCGTCTCGCTACACCAGCAATACCAGTGTCTTCCAGAACTACGCCATGGAGGTGAGGGCACCACACTTACAGACCTCTCAAACTAAACCAGAACAACTCACAGGAACATTGAAACGAAGCCAGATAGGACGATCAATCAAGTATCAATGACATGCGAGACAAAGGGACCAAGGACTCTTCTCATTCATACAACCAGGCCAGGGGGGGGGGGTCTCTGCCATTTTGTGCAGACCCCTGATTGACCTAACGTCCCATCTTGGCTCTGCTGTGTGTGTTTCCAGCTGTTGATCTCCAGCTGTTCTCGCTGTAAGACGTGTGACGGTCTGGTGTACGACGAGGAGATCATGGCAGGATGGACGGCTGACGACTCCAACCTCAACACCACCTGTCCCTTCTGTGGGAACCCCTTCCTCCCCTTCCTGAATGTAGAGATCAGAGACCTGAGAGGACCTGGGAGGTACACTAGATATACACACCTCCTCTCCTCCTCTGTTCCCCTGATATCACACCTCCTCTGTTCCCCTGATATCACACCTCCTCTCCTCCTCTGTTCCCCTGATATCACACCTCCTCTGTTCCCCTGATATCACACCTCCTCTGTTCCCCTGATATCACACCTCCTCTGTTCCCCTGATATCACACCTCCTCTGTTCCCCTGATATCACACCTCCTCTCCTCCTCTGTTCCCCTGATATCACACCTCCTCTGTTCCCCTGATATCACACCTCCTCTCCTTCTCTGTTCCCCTGATATCACACCTCCTCTGTTCCCCTGATATCACACCTCCTCTCCTCCTCTGTTCCCCTAATATCACACCTCCTCTGTTCCCCTGATATCACACCTCCTCTCCTCCTCTGTTCCCCTGATATCACACCTCCTCTGTTCCCCTGATATCACACCTCCTCTGTTCCCCTGATATCACACCTCCTCTGTTCCCCTGATATCACACCTCCTCTGTTCCCCTGATATCACACCTCCTCCGTTCCCCTGATATCACACCTCCTCACCTCCTCTGTTCCCCTGATATCACACCTCCTCTGTTCCCCTGATATCACACATCATCTCCTCCTCTGTTCCCCCGATATCACACCTCCTCTCCTCCTCTGTTCCCCTGATATCACACCTCCTCTGTTCCCCTGATATCACACCTCCTCTGTTCCCCTGATATCACACCTCCTCTGTTCCCCTGATATCACACCTCCTCTTTTCCCCTGATATCACACCTCCTCTGTTCCCCTGATATCACACCTCCTCTGTTCCCCTGATATCACACCTCCTCTCCTCCACACCTCCTCTCCTCCTCACCTCCTCTCCTTCTCTGTTCCCCTGATATCACACTTCCTCTCCTCCTCTGTTCCCCTGATATCACACCTCCTCTGTTCCCCTGATATCATACCTCCTCTGTTCCCCTGATATCACACCTCCTCTGTTCCCCTGATATCACACCCCCTCTGTTCCCCTGATATCACACCTCCTCTCATCCTCTGTTCCCCTGATATCACACCTCCTCTGTTCCCCTGATATCACACCTCCTCTGTTCCCCTAATATCACACCTCCTCTCCTCCTCACCTCCTCTCCTTCTCTGTTCCCCTGATATCACACTTCCTCTCCTCCTCTGTTCCCCTGATATCACACCTCCTCTGTTCCCCTGATATCACACCTCCTCTGTTCCCCTGATATCACACCTCCTCTGTTCCCCTGATATCACACCTCCTCTGTTCCCCTGATATCACACCTCCTCTGTTCCCCTAATATCACACCTCCTCTGTTCCCCTAATATCACACCTCCTCTGTTCCCCTAATATCACACCTCCTCTGTTCCCCTGTTCCCCTGATATCACACCTCCTCTGTTCCCCTGATATCACACCTCCTCTGTTCCCCTGATATCACACCTCCTCTGTTCCCCTAATATCACACCTCCTCTGTTCCCCTGATATCACACCTCCTCTGTTCCCCTAATATCACACCTCCTCTCCTCCTCACCTCCTCTCCTTCTCTGTTCCCCTGATATCACACCTCCTCTCCTCCTCACCTCCTCTCATCCTCTGTTCCCCTGATATCACACCTCCTCTGTTCCCCTGATATCACACCTCCTCTGTTCCCCTGATATCACACCTCCTCTGTTCCCCTGATATCACACCTCCCCTGTTCCCCTGATATCACACCTCCTCTCCTTCTCTGTTCCCCTGATATCACACCTCCTCTCCTCCTCTGTTCCCCTGATATCACACCTCCTCTCCTTCTCTGTTCCCCTGATATCACACTTCCTCTCCTCCTCTGTTCCCCTGATATCACACCTCCCCTGTTCCCCTGATATCACACCTCCTCTGTTCCCCTGATATCACACCTCCTCTGTTCCCCTGATATCACACCTCCTCTCCTCCTCTGTTCCCCTAATATCACACCTCCTCTGTTCCCCTGATATCACACCTCCTCTCCTCCTCTGTTCCCCTGATATCACACCTCCTCTGTTCCCCTGATATCACACCTCCTCTGTTCCCCTGATATCACACCTCCTCCGTTCCCCTGATATCACACCTCCTCTGTTCCCCTGATATCACACCTCCTCTGTTCCCCTGATATCACACCTCCTCACCTCCTCTGTTCCCCTGATATCACACCTCCTCACCTCCTCTGTTCCCCTGATATCACACATCATCTCCTCCTCTGTTCCCCCGATATCACACCTCCTCTCCTCCTCTGTTCCCCTGATATCACACCTCCTCTGTTCCCCTGATATCACACCTCCTCTGTTCCCCTGATATCACACCTCCTCTGTTCCCCTGATATCACACCTCCTCTTTTCCCCTGATATCACACCTCCTCTGTTCCCCTGATATCACACCTCCTCTGTTCCCCTGATATCACACCTCCTCTCCTCCACACCTCCTCTCCTCCTCACCTCCTCTCCTTCTCTGTTCCCCTGATATCACACTTCCTCTCCTCCTCTGTTCCCCTGATATCACACCTCCTCTGTTCCCCTGATATCATACCTCCTCTGTTCCCCTGATATCACACCTCCTCTGTTCCCCTGATATCACACCCCCTCTGTTCCCCTGATATCACACCTCCTCTCATCCTCTGTTCCCCTGATATCACACCTCCTCTGTTCCCCTAATATCACACCTCCTCTGTTCCCCTGATATCACACCTCCTCTGTTCCCCTAATATCACACCTCCTCTCCTCCTCACCTCCTCTCCTTCTCTGTTCCCCTGATATCACACTTCCTCTCCTCCTCTGTTCCCCTGATATCACACCTCCTCTGTTCCCCTGATATCACACCTCCTCTGTTCCCCTGATATCACACCTCCTCTGTTCCCCTAATATCACACCTCCTCTGTTCCCCTGATATCACACCTCCTCTGTTCCCCTAATATCACACCTCCTCTGTTCCCCTGATATCACACCTCCTCTGTTCCCCTGATATCACACCTCCTCTGTTCCCCTGATATCACACCACCTCTCATCCTCTGTTCCCCTGATATCACACCTCCTCTGTTCCCCTAATATCACACCTCCTCTGTTCCCCTGATATCACACCTCCTCTGTTCCCCTAATATCACACCTCCTCTCCTCCTCACCTCCTCTCCTTCTCTGTTCCCCTGATATCACACCACCTCTCCTCCTCACCTCCTCTCATCCTCTGTTCCCCTGATATCACACCTCCTCTCCTTCTCTGTTCCCCTGATATCACACCTCCTCTCCTCCTCTGTTCCCCTGATATCACACTTCCTCTCCTCCTCTGTTCCCCTGATATCACACCTCCCCTGTTCCCCTGATATCACACCTCCTCTGTTCCCCTGATATCACACCTCCTCTGTTCCCCTGATATCACACCTCCTCTGTTCCCCTGATATCACACCTCCTCCGTTCCCCTGATATCACACCTCCTCTGTTCCCCTGATATCACACCTCCTCTGTTCCCCTGATATCACACCTCCTCTGTTCCCCTGATATCACACCTCCTCTGTTCCCCTGATATCACACCTCCTCTGTTCCCCTGATATCACACCTCCTCTGTTCCCCTGATATCACACCTCCTCTGTTCCCCTGATATCACACCTCCTCTGTTCCCCTGATATCACACCTCCTCTGTTCCCCTGATATCACACCTCCTCTGTTCCCCTGATATCACACCTCCTCTCCTCCTCACCTCCTCTCCTCCTCTCACCTTCAGGTTCTACCTGAAGAGCAGTCCGTCAGCGGACGAGGCTGTGTCATCGTCCTACTCTGTGTCCACCGGTCTGGACACCGGGACGTCCACTCTGTCCACTCCCTGTCCCACTACTGTCCTGTCTCCTCTCTCACCCAGGATCACTGTAGAGGGCTGCTCTGGTAACAGCAGGTACACTGCACTATACACTACGCACTAAACACGACACACTAAAACACTAAACACTACACACTATACACAACGCACTACACACTTACACACTACGCACCAACCCTTGTCCCACCACCATCCTCTCCGATAAACCCTATCCTACCACCCCTAGCCTACCACCCCTAGCCTACCACCCCTATCCTACCACCCCTATCCTACCACCCCTAGCCTACCACCCCTAGCCTACCACCCCTATCCTACCACCCCTATCCTACCACCCCTATCCTACCAACCCTAGCCTACCACCCCTATCCTACCACCCCCAGTCTATCACCACTATCCTACCACCCCTAGCCTACCACCCCTATCCTACCACCCCTAGCCTACCACCCCTCGCCTACCACCCCTAGTCTACCACCCCTCGCCTACCACCCCTAGTCTACCACCACTAGCCTACCACCCCTAGTCTACCACCCCTAGCCTACCACCCCTAGCCTACCACCACTAGCCTACCACCCCTAGTCTACCACCCCTATCCTACCACCCCTAGCCTACCACCCCTCGCCTACCACCCCTAGCCTACCACCACTAGCCTACCACCCCTAGTCTACCACCCCTAGCCTACCACCCCTCGCCTACCACCCCTCGCCTACCACCCCTCGCCTACCACCACTAGCCTACCACCCCTAGCCTACCACCCCTAGCCTACCACCCCTAGCCTACCACCACTAGCCTACCACCCCTAGTCTACCACCCCTAGCCATTTAGTTTCCTGAGACTAGTAGTCAGTGTTAGTATAGTGGTAGTGTCCTCTCTCTCTCTCTCTGTTAGTGACCAGAGACTATTAGTCAGTGTTAGTATAGTGGTAGTGTCCTCTCTCTCTGTTAGTGACCAGAGACTATTAGTCAGTGTTAGTATAGTGGTAGTGTCCTCTCTCTCTGTTAGTGACCTGAGACTATTAGTCAGTGTTAGTATAGTGGTAGTGTCCTCTCTCTCTCTGTTAGTGACCAGAGACTATTAGTCAGTGTTAGTATAGTGGTAGTGTCCTCTCTCTCTGTTAGTGACCTGAGACTATTAGTCAGTGTTAGTATAGTGGTAGTGTCCTCTCTCTCTGTTAGTGACCAGAGACTATTAGTCAGTGTTAGTATAGTGGTAGTGTCCTCTCTCTCTCTGTTAGTGACCTGAGACTATTAGTCAGTGTTAGTATAGTGGTAGTGTCCTCTCTCTCTCTGTTAGTGACCTGAGACTATTAGTCAGTGTTAGTATAGTGGTAGTGTCCTCTCTCTCTGTTAGTGACCTGAGACTATTAGTCAGTGTTAGTATAGTGGTAGTGTCCTCTCTCTGTTAGTGACCTGAGACTATTAGTCAGTGTTAGTATAGTGGTAGTGTCCTCTCTCTGTTAGTGACCAGAGACTATTAGTCAGTGTTAGTATAGTGGTAGTGTCCTCTCTCTCTGTTAGTGACCTGAGACTATTAGTCAGTGTTAGTATAGTGGTAGTGTCCTCTCTCTGTTAGTGACCAGAGACTATTAGTCAGTGTTAGTATAGTGGTAGTGTCCTCTCTCTGTTAGTGACCTGAGACTATTAGTCAGTGTTAGTATAGTGGTAGTGTCCTCTCTCTCTCTGTTAGTGACCAGAGACTAGTAGTCAGTGTTAGTATAGTGGTAGTGTCCTCTCTCTGTTAGTGACCTGAGACTATTAGTCAGTGTTAGTATAGTGGTAGTGTCCTCTCTCTGTTAGTGACCTGAGACTATTAGTCAGTGTTAGTATAGTGGTAGTGTCCTCTCTCTGTTAGTGACCTGAGACTATTAGTCAGTGTTAGTATAGTGGGAGTGTCCTCTCTCTCTGTTAGTGACCAGAGACTATTAGTCAGTGTTAGTATAGTGGTAGTGTCCTCTCTCTGTTAGTGACCTGAGACTATTAGTCAGTGTTAGTATAGTGGTAGTGTCCTCTCTCTCTGTTAGTGACCAGAGACTATTAGTCAGTGTTAGTATAGTGGTAGTGTCCTCTCTCTCTGTTAGTGACCTGAGACTATTAGTCAGTGTTAGTATAGTGGTAGTGTCCTCTCTCTCTCTGTTAGTGACCTGAGACTATTAGTCAGTGTTAGTATAGTGGTAGTGTCCTCTCTCTCTCTGTTAGTGACCTGAGACTATTAGTCAGTGTTAGTATAGTGGTAGTGTCCTCTCTCTCTGTTAGTGACCTGAGACTATTAGTCAGTGTTAGTATAGTGGTAGTGTCCTCTCTCTCTCTGTTAGTGACCTGAGACTATTAGTCAGTGTTAGTATAGTGGTAGTGTCCTCTCTCTGTTAGTGACCTGAGACTATTAGTCAGTGTTTGTATAGTGGTAGTGTCCTCTCTCTCTCTGTTAGTGACCTGAGACTATTAGTCAGTGTTAGTATAGTGGTAGTGTCCTCTCTCTCTCTGTTAGTGACCTGAGACTATTAGTCAGTGTTAGTATAGTGGTAGTGTCCTCTCTCTCTGTTAGTGACCAGAGACTATTAGTCAGTGTTAGTATAGTGGTAGTGTCCTCTCTCTCTCTGTTAGTGACCAGAGACTATTAGTCAGTGTTAGTATAGTGGTAGTGTCCTCTCTCTCTGGTAGTGACCAGAGACTATTAGTCAGTGTTAGTATAGTGGTAGTGTCCTCTCTCTCTGTTAGTGACCTGAGACTATTAGTCAGTGTTAGTATAGTGGTAGTGTCCTCTCTCTCTGTTAGTGACCTGAGACTATTAGTCAGTGTTAGTATAGTGGTAGTGTCCTCTCTCTCTGTTAGTGACCTGAGACTATTAGTCAGTGTTAGTATAGTGGTAGTGTCCTCTCTCTCTCTGTTAGTGACCTGAGACTATTAGTCAGTGTTAGTATAGTGGTAGTGTCCTCTCTCTCTCTGTTAGTGACCTGAGACTATTAGTCAGTGTTAGTATAGTGGTAGTGTCCTCTCTCTGTTAGTGACCTGAGACTATTAGTCAGTGTTAGTATAGTGGTAGTGTCCTCTCTCTCTTAGTGACCAGAGACTATTAGTCAGTGTTAGTATAGTGGTAGTGTCCTCTCTCTGGTAGTGATTAGTCAGTGTTAGTATAGTGGTAGTGTCCTGAGACTATTAGTCAGTGTTAGTATAGTGGTAGTGTCCTCTCTCTGTTAGTGACCTGAGACTATTAGTCAGTGTTAGTATAGTGGTAGTGTCCTCTCTCTCTCTCTGTTAGTGACCTGAGACTATTAGTCAGTGTTAGTATAGTGGTAGTGTCCTCTCTCTCTGTTAGTGACCTGAGACTATTAGTCAGTGTTAGTATAGTGTTAGTGTCCTCTCTCTCTGTTAGTGACCAGAGACTATTAGTCAGTGTTAGTATAGTGGTAGTGTCCTCTCTCTCTGTTAGTGACCTGAGACTGTTAGTCAGTGTTAGTATAGTGGTAGTGTCCTCTCTCTCTCTGTTAGTGACCTGAGACTATTAGTCAGTGTTAGTATAGTGGTAGTGTCCTCTCTCTCTGTTAGTGACCAGAGACTATTAGTCAGTGTTAGTATAGTGGTAGTGTCCTCTCTCTCTCTGTTAGTGACCAGAGACTATTAGTCAGTGTTAGTATAGTGGTAGTGTCCTCTCTCTCTCTGGTAGTGACCAGAGACTATTAGTCAGTGTTAGTATAGTGGTAGTGTCCTCTCTCTGTTAGTGACCTGAGACTATTAGTCAGTGTTAGTATAGTGGTAGTGTCCTCTCTCTCTCTGTTAGTGACCTGAGACTATTAGTCAGTGTTAGTATAGTGGTAGTGTCCTCTCTCTCTCTGGTAGTGACCTGAGACTATTAGTCAGTGTTAGTATAGTGGTAGTGTCCTCTCTCTCTGTTAGTGACCTGAGACTATTAGTCAGTGTTAGTATAGTGGTAGTGTCCTCTCTCTCTCTGGTAGTGACCAGAGACTATTAGTCAGTGTTAGTATAGTGGTAGTGTCCTCTCTCTGGTAGTGACCTGAGACTATTAGTCAGTGTTAGTATAGTGGTAGTGTCCTCTCTCTGTTAGTGACCTGAGACTATTAGTCAGTGTTAGTATAGTGGTAGTGTCCTCTCTCTCTCTCTGTTAGTGACCTGAGACTATTAGTCAGTGTTAGTATAGTGGTAGTGTCCTCTCTCTCTGTTAGTGACCTGAGACTATTAGTCAGTGTTAGTATAGTGTTAGTGTCCTCTCTCTCTGTTAGTGACCAGAGACTATTAGTCAGTGTTAGTATAGTGGTAGTGTCCTCTCTCTCTGTTAGTGACCTGAGACTGTTAGTCAGTGTTAGTATAGTGGTAGTGTCCTCTCTCTCTCTGTTAGTGACCAGAGACTATTAGTCAGTGTTAGTATAGTGGTAGTGTCCTCTCTCTCTCTGTTAGTGACCTGAGACTATTAGTCAGTGTTAGTATAGTGGTAGTGTCCTCTCTCTCTCTGTTAGTGACCTGAGACTATTAGTCAGTGTTAGTATAGTGGTAGTGTCCTCTCTCTCTCTGTTAGTGACCAGAGACTATTAGTCAGTGTTAGTATAGTGGTAGTGTCCTCTCTCTCTCTGTTAGTGACCTGAGACTATTAGTCAGTGTTAGTATAGTGGTAGTGTCCTCTCTCTCTGGTAGTGACCTGAGACTATTAGTCAGTGTTAGTATAGTGGTAGTGTCCTCTCTCTCTGTTAGTGACCAGAGACTATTAGTCAGTGTTAGTATAGTGGTAGTGTCCTCTCTCTCTGGTAGTGACCTGAGACTATTAGGCAGTGTTAGTATAGTGGTAGTGTCCTCTCTCTCTGTTAGTGACCAGAGACTATTAGTCAGTGTTAGTATAGTGGTAGTGTCCTCTCTCTCTCTGTTAGTGACCTGAGACTATTAGTCAGTGTTAGTATAGTGGTAGTGTCCTCTCTCTCTCTGTTAGTGACCTGAGACTATTAGTCAGTGTTAGTATAGTGGTAGTGTCCTCTCTCTCTCTGTTAGTGACCTGAGACTATTAGTCAGTGTTAGTATAGTGGTAGTGTCCTCTCTCTCTCTGTTAGTGACCTGAGACTATTAGTCAGTGTTAGTATAGTGGTAGTGTCCTCTCTCTCTCTGTTAGTGACCTGAGACTATTAGTCAGTGTTAGTATAGTGGTAGTGTCCTCTCTCTCTGTTAGTGACCTGAGACTATTAGTCAGTGTTAGTATAGTGGTAGTGTCCTCTCTCTCTGTTAGTGACCAGAGACTATTAGTCAGTGTTAGTATAGTGGTAGTGTCCTCTCTCTCTCTCTGTTAGTGACCTGAGACTATTAGTCAGTGTTAGTATAGTGGTAGTGTCCTCTCTCTCTCTGGTAGTGACCTGAGACTATTAGTCAGTGTTAGTATAGTGGTAGTGTCCTCTCTCTCTGTTAGTGACCAGAGACTATTAGTCACTGTTAGTATAGTGGTAGTGTCCTCTCTCTCTCTGTTAGTGACCTGAGACTATTAGTCAGTGTTAGTATAGTGGTAGTGTCCTCTCTCTCTGTTAGTGACCAGAGACTATTAGTCAGTGTTAGTATAGTGGTAGTGTCCTCTCTCTGTTAGTGACCTGAGACTATTAGTCAGTGTTAGTATAGTGGTAGTGTCCTCTCTCTGTTAGTGACCTGAGACTATTAGTCAGTGTTAGTATAGTGGTAGTGTCCTCTCTCTCTGTTAGTGACCAGAGACTATTAGTCAGTGTTAGTATAGTGGTAGTGTCCTCTCTCTCTGTTAGTGACCTGAGACTATTAGTCAGTGTTAGTATAGTGGTAGTGTCCTCTCTCTCTCTGTTAGTGACCTGAGACTATTAGTCAGTGTTAGTATAGTGGTAGTGTCCTCTCTCTGTTAGTGACCTGAGACTATTAGTCAGTGTTAGTATAGTGGTAGTGTCCTCTCTCTCTGTTAGTGACCAGAGACTATTAGTCAGTGTTAGTATAGTGGTAGTGTCCTCTCTCTCTGTTAGTGACCTGAGACTATTAGTCAGTGTTAGTATAGTGGTAGTGTCCTCTCTCTCTGTTAGTGACCTGAGACTATTAGTCAGTGTTAGTATAGTGGTAGTGTCCTCTCTCTCTCTATTAGTGACCTGAGACTATTAGTCAGTGTTAGTATAGTGGTAGTGTCCTCTCTCTCTCTGTTAGTGACCTGAGACTATTAGTCAGTGTTAGTATAGTGGTAGTGTCCTCTCTCTCTGTTAGTGACCTGAGACTATTAGTCAGTGTTAGTATAGTGGTAGTGTCCTCTCTCTCTCTGTTAGTGACCTGAGACTATTAGTCAGTGTTAGTATAGTGGTAGTGTCCTCTCTCTCTGTTAGTGACCAGAGACTATTAGTCAGTGTTAGTATAGTGGTAGTGTCCTCTCTCTCTGTTAGTGACCTGAGACTATTAGTCAGTGTTAGTATAGTGGTAGTGTCCTCTCTCTCTCTGTTGGTGACCTGAGACTATTAGTCAGTGTTAGTATAGTGGTAGTGTCCTCTCTCTCTGTTAGTGACCAGAGACTATTAGTCAGTGTTAGTATAGTGGTAGTGTCCTCTCTCTCTGTTAGTGACCTGAGACTATTAGTCAGTGTTAGTATAGTGGTAGTGTCCTCTCTCTCTGTTAGTGACCAGAGACTATTAGTCAGTGTTAGTATAGTGGTAGTGTCCTCTCTCCCTCCTCAGTTGGGTTTCTGTTGGATCACGTGACGTCTCATTAGAGAAGGTGTTTGAAGCAGCCGCCTGCTGAAACTATCTGCAACCGATACCAGGAGCTCCTCCTGGTCCTAACACTGATCTGTGTGTGTGTGTGTGTGTGTGTGTGTGTGTGTGTGTGTACTGTGTGTACTGTGTGTGTACTGTGTGTGTGTGTGTGTGTGTGTGTACTGTGTGTGTGTGTGTGTGTGTGTACTGTGTGTGTGTGTGTGTGTGTGTACTGCGTCCGTCCGTCCGTCCGTCCCCAGGCTGTCGTCGTCCAGGGCCCAGGGTATAGAGATCCCTACAGAGCGGCGTCAGGGGGCCCTGTCCCCGGGGTCAGCTATGGTGCGGAGTGTCAGTGCCTTTGACCCCATGGAGGAACCAACTCCACTCAACCACAATGTACCCACTTCAGGCAGCCTGCCCAGCCGACTCAACGAGGCCAGCGTGAGACAGACCCCCAAAACACACATTATACTGTGTTCTCACACACACACACACACACACACACACACACACACACACACACACACACACACACACACAGTACACACACACACACACACACACACACACACAGTACACACACACACACACACACACACACACACACAGTACACACACACACACACACACACACACACACACACACAGTACACACACACACACACACACACACACACACACACACACACACACACACACACAGTACACAGTACACACACACACACACACACACACACACACACACACACACACACACACAGTACACACACACACACACACACACACACACACACAGTACACACACACAGTACACACACACATTCACACACACATTCACACACACACACACACACATTCACACACACACACACACACACACACACACACATTCACACACACACACACACACAACTTCTCAACTTTAACCCCCTGACCCCTAACTTCTCAACTTTAACCCCTAACTTCTCAACTCTAAACCCTGACCCCTAACTTCTCAACTTTAACCCCTGACCCCTAACTTCTCAACTTTAACCCCTAACTTCTCAACTTTAACCCCTGACCCCTAACTTCTCAACTTTAACCCCTAACTTCTCAACTTTAACCCCTGACCCCTAACTTCTCAACTTTAACCCCTGACCCCTAACTTCTCAACTTTAACCCCTGACCCCTAACTTCTCAACTTTAACCCTGACCCTTAACCCCCCCAGGACCCCCTGAGTGTTGATATGGAGTGGCGTCTCCACCACCCAGAACCAGTCACAGTACCCTACCTGAGTCCCCTGGTGCTGTGGAAGGAGCTGGAGTCCCTGCTGGAGAACGAGGGAGACCCTGTTATCACAGTGTCAGCCGTGGTGGACCACCATCCTATCATCTACTGGAACCTGGTTTGGTCCTTCAGACGTCTGGACCTGCCCAGCAACCTGCCTGGACTCATACTGACCTCAGAGCACTGTAACAGGGGATCTACGGTAGGGAACACTGTCTATACACTCCCTGTCTATACGTCTCACCCCTTATTCCCTGTCTATACACCTCACCCCTTATTCCCTGTCTATATGTCTCACCCCTTATTCTCTGTCTATACATCTCACCCCTTATTCCCTGTCTATATGTCTCACCCCTTATTCCCTGTCTATACACCTCACCCCTTATTCCCTGTCTATATGTCTCACCCCTTATTCCCTGTCTATACACCCCACCCCTTATTCCCTGTCTATACATCTCACCCCTTATTCCCTGTCTATACACCTCACCCCTTATTCCCTGTCTATACACCTCACCCCTTATTCCCTGTCTATACACCTCACCCCTTATTCCCTGTCTATACACCTCACCCCTTATTCCCTGTCTATACACCTCACCCTTTATTCCCTGTCTATACGTCTCACCCCTTATTCCCTGTCTATACACCTCACCCCTTATTCCCTGTCTATACACCTCACCCCTTATTCCCTGTCTATACACCTCACCCCTTATTCCCTGTCTATACACCTCACCCCTTATTCCCTGTCTATACATCTCACCCCTTATTCCCTGTCTATACACCTCACCCCTTATTCCCTGTCTATACACCTCACCCCTTATTCCCTGTCTATACACCTCACCCCTTATTCCCTGTCTATACACCTCACCCCTTATTCCCTGTCTATACACCTCACCCCTTATTCCCTGTCTATACACCTCACCCCTTATTCCCTGTCTATACATCTCACCCCTTATTCCCTGTCTATACACCTCACCCCTTATTCCCTGTTTATACACCTCACCCCTTATTCCCTGTCTCTACACCTCACCCCTTATTCCCTGTCTATACACCTCACCCCTTATTCCCTGTCTATACACCTCACCCCTTATTCCCTGTCTATACACCTCACCCCTTATTCCCTGTCTATACACCTCACCCCTTATTTCCTGTCTATACACCTCACCCCTTATTCCCTGTCTATACATCTCACCCCTTATTCCCTGTCTATACACCTCACCCCTTATTCCCTGTCTATACACCTCACCCCTTATTCCCTGTCCCTACGTCTCCCTCCAGATATATTGTCATTGAGCTGGTGTGTGTGCCTTGCGAAAGTGAGAGCATTACTTTCGCAAGGCACTGTATATTGTCATTGAGCTGGTGTGTGTGTGTCATATATATTGTCATTGAGCTGGTGTGTGTGTGTCTGTCCCTGTCCTTCCAGGTCCCTCGCCACTGGATGTCAGAGGACAGTAAACACGTGTTGATCCAGATCTTATGGGACAACCTCAAGCTGCACCGGGATCTCATCCAGCCGTTCTACATCCTGTGGAACACGCAGAGTAGGTTACAGTCTACAGCAGGTCCTGAAACCGTCTCAGTGAAATGCATTAAGTCAGTCTACAGCAGGTCCTGAAACCGTCTCAGTGAAATGCATTAAGTCAGTCTACAGCAGGTCCTGAAGCCGTCTCAGTGAAATGCATTAAGTCAGTCTACAGCGTGTCCTGAAACCGTCTCAGTGAAATGCATTAGGTCACAGTCTACAGCAGGTCCTGAAGCCGTCTCAGTGAAATGCATTAAGTCAGTCTACAGCAGGTCCTGAAGCCGTCTCAGTGAAATGCATTAAGTCAGTCTACAGCAGGTCCTGAAACCGTCTCAGTGAAATGCATTAAGTCAGTCTACAGCAGGTCCTGAAACCGTCTCAGTGAAATGCATTAAGTCAGTCTACAGCAGGTCCTGAAACCGTCTCAGTGAAATGCATTAAGTCAGTCTACAGCAGGTCCTGAAACCGTCTCAGTGAAATGCATTAAGTCAGTCTACAGCAGGTCCTGAAACCGTCTCAGTGAAATGCATTAAGTCAGTCTACAGCAGGGTCTGAAACCGTCTCAGTGAAATGCATTGTCAGTCTACAGCAGGTCCTGAAACCGTCTCAGTGAAATGCATTGTCAGTCTACAGCCGGTCCTGAAGCCGTCTCAGTGAAAT
>NW_027011864.1:0-21874 GCF_036934945.1 Oncorhynchus masou masou | reverse complement strand
AACGTATTTGTCAAATTACTCAAATTTGCAGATGACACAGCTCTAGTCATCACCGAAGGCGATTAGTCCATGTACCATGGAGAGGTCGACCGGTTAATGGCATGGTGCAGTCGCAATATCCTGGAACTCAACACAGAGAAAACCGTGAAAATGGTGGTTGACTTTAGAAAATGCCCCCCACAATCTCTCCGCGGCTAGATTGATGGCTCAGCTGTTATCTCTCCGCGGCTAGATTGACGGCTCAGCTGTTATCTCTCCGCGGCTAGATTGATGGCTCAGCTGTTAGCACAGTTGAATCCCTCATATTCCTGGGCACCATCATCTCCCACAACCTCAAATGGGAGGACAGCATCACGGAGGTCGCCAAGAATGCACAGCAGCAGATGTATGACTTGCGGCAGGTGAAAAAACTCAATCTCCTAGTCAATCCTGAGCCGGTTTTACGCATTAATCGTCGAGTCCATCCTCAACTCTATCACCGTCTGCTTTGGGCCTGGATCTGCCCGCTGCATGGGCAAACTGCAATGCATTGTCCGTTCTGCAGAGAGGATCATCGGCTGCCACCTGCCCTCCATCGAGGTCCTGCTCGACTCCAGGGCAAGGAAGTGTGCAGGAAAGATCATTGCCAACCCCTCCCACCCGGTCACCCCCTCCTCCAAAAATGCCCCTCTGGCAGGCGGTTCAGGTCACTCATGACCAAAACTGCCACCTGAAAAGTCTATTCCCCCGGGCTGTGGTCCTCACCAACCAGCTATCTGGCCAATAGAGACTAAAGGTCTATGGACTCGTTGCTGCACACCGCATCAAGC
Organism: Oncorhynchus masou masou; assembly: GCF_036934945.1. Lineage (NCBI taxonomy): Eukaryota > Metazoa > Chordata > Actinopteri > Salmoniformes > Salmonidae > Oncorhynchus > Oncorhynchus masou. The sequence continues at coordinate 21,065 of NW_027011864.1, read as the reverse complement.
CATCTCTGGACTGTAATCTAAATAACTGTACTATACTGCATTGCACTCTGTTCATCTCTGAAAACGGACATATTTCTACTGATACTATACATCTGTCCACCCACTGTGTATCAAACGTACCCTTTGTTTTAACCTGTCTGTATTCTGTCTCTAAATGTTGTCATTCACCAGCAGAACCATATCACCAGGTAACATTCTGAATATGTTGTCGTTCACTAGAAGCACCATATCACCAAGTAACATTCTGAATATGTTGTCGTTCACCAGCAGAACCATATCATCAGGTAACATTCTGACTATGTTGTCTTTCACTAGCAGCACCATATCACCAGGTAACATTCTGAATATGTTGTCGTTCACCAGCAGAACCATATCACCAAGTAACATTCTGAATATGTTGTATTTCAGTAGCAGCACCATATCACCAGGTAACATTCTGAATATGTTGTCGTTCACTAGCAGCACCATATCACCAGGTAACATTCTGACTATGTTGTATTTCACCAGCAGAACCATATCACCAGGTAACATTCTGACTATGTTGTCGTTCACTAGCAGCACCATATCACCAGGTAACATTCTGAATATGTTGTCGTTCACTAGCAGCACCATATCACCAGGTAACATTCTGAATATGTTGTCTTTCACTAGCAGCACCATATCACCAGGTAACATTCTGAATATGTTGTCTTTCACTAGCAGCACCATATCACCAGGTAACATTCTGACTATGTTGTCTTTCACTAGCAGCACCATATCACCAGGTAACATTCTGACTATGTTGTCTTTCACTAGCAGCACCATATCACCAGGTAACATTCTGACTATGTTGTCTTTCACTAGCAGCACCATATCACCAAGTAACATTCTGACTATGTTGTCTTTCACTAGCAGCACCATATCACCAGGTAACATTCTGACTATGTTGTCTTTCACTAGCAGCACCATATCACCAGGTAACATTCTGACTATGTTGTCTTTCACTAGCAGCACCATATCACCAGGTAACATTCTGACTATGTTGTCTTTCACTAGCAGCACCATATCACCAGGTAACATTCTGACTATGTTGTCTTTCACTAGCAGCACCATATCACCAAGTAACATTCTGACTATGTTGTCTTTCACTAGCAGCACCATATCAGCAAGTAACATTCTGACTATGTTGTCTTTCACTAGCAGCACCATATCACCAGGTAACATTCTGACTATGTTGTCTTTCACTAGCAGCACCATATCACCAAGTAACATTCTGACTATGTTGTCGTTCACTAGCAGCACCATATCACCAGGTAACATTCTGACTATGTTGTCTTTCACTAGCAGCACCATATCACCAGGTAACATTCTGACTATGTTGTCTTTCACCAGCAGAACCATATCACCAGGTAACATTCTGACTATGTTGTCTTTCACTAGCAGCACCATATCACCAGGTAACATTCTGACTATGTTGTCTTTCACTAGCAGAACCATATCACCAGGTAACATTCTGACTATGTTGTCGTTCACTAGCAGCACCATATCACCAAGTAACATTCTGACTATGTTGTCTTTCACTAGCAGCACCATATCACCAGGTAACATTCTGAATATGTTGTCGTTCACTAGCAGCACCATATCACCAGGTAAAATTCTGACTATGTTGTCTTTCACTAGCAGCACCATATCACCAGGTAACATTCTGACTATGTTGTCTTTCACTAGCAGCACCATATCACCAAGTAACATTCTGACTATGTTGTCGTTCACTAGCAGCACCATATCACCAGGTAACATTCTGACTATGTTGTCTTTCACTAGCAGCACCATATCACCAGGTAACATTCTGACTATGTTGTCTTTCACCAGCAGAACCATATCACCAGGTAACAGTCTGACTATGTTGTCTTTCACTAGCAGCACCATATCACCAGGTAACATTCTGACTATGTTGTCTTTCACTAGCAGCACCATATCACCAGGTAACATTCTGACTATGTTGTCTTTCACTAGCAGCACCATATCACCAGGTAACATTCTGACTATGTTGTCTTTCACTAGCAGCACCATATCACCAAGTAACATTCTGACTATGTTGTCTTTCACTAGCAGCACCATATCAGCAAGTAACATTCTGACTATGTTGTCTTTCACTAGCAGCACCATATAACCAGGTAACATTCTGACTATGTTGTCTTTCACTAGCAGCACCATATCACCAAGTAACATTCTGACTATGTTGTCGTTCACTAGCAGCACCATATCACCAGGTAACATTCTGACTATGTTGTCTTTCACTAGCAGCACCATATCACCAGGTAACATTCTGACTATGTTGTCTTTCACCAGCAGAACCATATCACCAGGTAACATTCTGACTATGTTGTCTTTCACTAGCAGCACCATATCACCAGGTAACATTCTGACTATGTTGTCTTTCACTAGCAGAACCATATCACCAGGTAACATTCTGACTATGTTGTCGTTCACTAGCAGCACCATATCACCAAGTAACATTCTGACTATGTTGTCTTTCACTAGCAGCACCATATCACCAGGTAACATTCTGAATATGTTGTCGTTCACTAGCAGCACCATATCACCAGGTAAAATTCTGACTATGTTGTCTTTCACTAGCAGCACCATATCACCAGGTAACATTCTGACTATGTTGTCTTTCACTAGCAGCACCATATCACCAAGTAACATTCTGACTATGTTGTCGTTCACTAGCAGCACCATATCACCAGGTAACATTCTGACTATGTTGTCTTTCACTAGCAGCACCATATCACCAGGTAACATTCTGACTATGTTGTCTTTCACCAGCAGAACCATATCACCAGGTAACAGTCTGACTATGTTGTCTTTCACTAGCAGCACCATATCACCAGGTAACATTCTGAATATGTTGTCGTTCACCAGCAGAACCATATCACCAGGTAACATTCTGACTATGTTGTCATTCACTAGCAGCACCATATCACCAGGTAACATTCTGACTATGTTGTCTTTCACTAGCAGCACCATATCACCAGGTAACATTCTGACTATGTTGTCTTTCACCAGCAGAACCATATCACCAGGTAACATTCTGACTATGTTGTCTTTCACTAGCAGCACCATATCACCAGGTAACATTCTGACTATGTTGTCTTTCACTAGCAGAACCATATCACCAGGTAACATTCTGACTATGTTGTCGTTCACTAGCAGCACCATATCACCAAGTAACATTCTGACTATGTTGTCTTTCACTAGCAGCACCATATCACCAGGTAAAATTCTGACTATGTTGTCTTTCACTAGCAGCACCATATCACCAGGTAACATTCTGACTATGTTGTCTTTCACTAGCAGCACCATATCACCAGGTAACATTCTGACTATGTTGTCTTTCACCAGCAGAACCATATCACCAGGTAACAGTCTGACTATGTTGTCTTTCACTAGCAGCACCATATCACCAGGTAACATTCTGAATATGTTGTCGTTCACCAGCAGAACCATATCACCAGGTAACATTCTGACTATGTTGTCGTTCACTAGCAGCACCATATCACCAGGTAACATTCTGACTATGTTGTCTTTCACTAGCAGCACCATATCACCAGGTAACATTCTGACTATGTTGTCTTTCACCAGCAGAACCATATCACCAGGTAACATTCTGACTATGTTGTCTTTCACTAGCAGCACCATATCACCAGGTAACATTCTGACTATGTTGTCTTTCACTAGCAGAACCATATCACCAGGTAACATTCTGACTATGTTGTCGTTCACTAGCAGCACCATATCACCAAGTAACATTCTGACTATGTTGTCTTTCACTAGCAGCACCATATCACCAGGTAACATTCTGAATATGTTGTCGTTCACTAGCAGCACCATATCACCAGGTAAAATTCTGACTATGTTGTCTTTCACTAGCAGCACCATATCACCAGGTAACATTCTGACTATGTTGTCTTTCACTAGCAGCACCATATCACCAAGTAACATTCTGACTATGTTGTCGTTCACTAGCAGCACCATATCACCAGGTAACATTCTGACTATGTTGTCTTTCACTAGCAGCACCATATCACCAGGTAACATTCTGACTATGTTGTCTTTCACCAGCAGAACCATATCACCAGGTAACAGTCTGACTATGTTGTCTTTCACTAGCAGCACCATATCACCAGGTAACATTCTGAATATGTTGTCGTTCACCAGCAGAACCATATCACCAGGTAACATTCTGACTATGTTGTCGTTCACTAGCAGCACCATATCACCAGGTAACATTCTGACTATGTTGTCTTTCACTAGCAGCACCATATCACCAGGTAACATTCTGAATATGTTGTCGTTCACTAGCAGCACCATATCACCAGGTAAAATTCTGACTATGTTGTCTTTCACTAGCAGCACCATATCACCAGGTAACATTCTGACTATGTTGTCTTTCACTAGCAGCACAATATCACCAGGTAACATTCTGACTATGTTGTCTTTCACCAGCAGAACCATATCACCAGGTAACATTCTGACTATGTTGTCTTTCAGTAGCAGCACCATATCACCAGGTAACATTCTGACTATGTTGTCTTTCACTAGCAGCACCATATCACCAGGTAACATTCTGACTATGTTGTCTTTCTCTAGCAGCACCACATCACCAAGGAACATTCAGACTGTGTTGTCATTCAGTAGCAGCACCATATCACCAGGTAACATTCTGACTATGTTGTCTTTCACTAGCAGCACCATATCACCAGGTAACATTCTGACTACGTTGTCTTTCACTAGCAGCACCACATCACCAAGGAACATTCAGACTGTGTTGTCATTCAAAAGCAGCACCATATCACCAGGTAACATTCTGACTATGTTGTCTTTCACTAGCAGCACCATATCACCAGGTAACATTCTGACTATGTTGTCTTTCACTAGCAGCACCATATCACCAGGTAACATTCTGACTATGTTGTCTTTCACTAGCAGCACCATATCACCAGGTAACATTCTGACTATGTTGTCTTTCACTAGCAGCACCATATCACCAGGTAACATTCTGACTATGTTGTCGTTCACTAGCAGCACCATATCACCAGGTAACATTCTGACTATGTTGTCTTTCACTAGCAGCACCATATCACCAGGTAACATTCTGACTATGTTGTCTTTCACCAGCAGCACCATATCACCAAGCAACATTCTGACTATGTTGTCTTTCACTAGCAGCACCATATCACCAAGTAACATTCTGACTATGTTGTCTTTCACTAGCAGCACCATATCACCAGGTAACATTCTGACTATGTTGTCTTTCACCAGCAGAACCATATCACCAGGTAACAGTCTGACTATGTTGTCTTTCACTAGCAGCACCATATCACCAGGTAACATTCTGAATATGTTGTCGTTCACCAGCAGAACCATATCACCAGGTAACATTCTGACTATGTTGTCGTTCACTAGCAGCACCATATCACCAGGTAACATTCTGACTATGTTGTCTTTCACTAGCAGCACCATATCACCAGGTAACATTCTGAATATGTTGTCGTTCACTAGCAGCACCATATCACCAGGTAAAATTCTGACTATGTTGTCTTTCACTAGCAGCACCATATCACCAGGTAACATTCTGACTATGTTGTCTTTCACCAGCAGAACCATATCACCAGGTAACATTCTGACTATGTTGTCTTTCAGTAGCAGCACCATATCACCAGGTAACATTCTGACTATGTTGTCTTTCACTAGCAGCACCATATCACCAGGTAACATTCTGACTATGTTGTCTTTCACCAGCAGCACCACATCACCAAGGAACATTCAGACTGTGTTGTCATTCAGTAGCAGCACCATATCACCAGGTAACATTCTGACTATGTTGTCTTTCACTAGCAGCACCATATCACCAGGTAACATTCTGACTATGTTGTCTTTCACTAGCAGCACCACATCACCAAGGAACATTCAGACTGTGTTGTCATTCAAAAGCAGCACCATATCACCATGTAACATTCTGACTATGTTGTCTTTCACTAGCAGCACCATATCACCAGGTAACATTCTGACTATGTTGTCTTTCACTAGCAGCACCATATCACCAGGTAACATTCTGACTATGTTGTCGTTCACTAGCAGCACCATATCACCAGGTAACATTCTGACTATGTTGTCTTTCACTAGCAGCACCATATCACCAGGTAACATTCTGACTATGTTGTCTTTCACCAGCAGCACCATATCACCAAGCAACATTCTGACTATGTTGTCTTTCACTAGCAGCACCATATCACCAAGTAACATTCTGACTATGTTGTCTTTCACTAGCAGCACCATATCACCAGGTAACATTCTGACTATGTTGTCTTTCACTAGCAGCACCATATCACCAGGTAACATTCTGACTATGTTGTCTTTCACTAGCAGCACCATATCACCAAGCAACATTCTGACTATCTTGTCTTTCACTAGCAGCACCATATCACCAAGCAACATTCTGACTATCTTGTCTTTCACTAGCAGCACCATATCACCAAGTAACATTCTGACTATGTTGTCTTTCACTAGCAGCACCATATCACCAGGTAACATTCTGACTATGTTGTCTTTCACTAGCAGCACCATATCACCAGGTAACATTCTGACTATGTTGTCTTTCACTAGCAGCACCATATCACCAGGGAACATTCTGACTATGTTGTCTTTCACTAGCAGCACCATATCACCAGGTAACATTCTGACTATGTTGTCTTTCACTAGCAGCACCATATCACCAGGTAACATTCTGACTATGTTGTCTTTCACTAGCAGCACCATATCACCAGGTAACATTCTGACTATGTTGTCTTTCACTAGCAGCACCATATCACCAGGTAACATTCTGACTATGTTGTCTTTCACTAGCAGCACCATATCACCAGGTAACATTCTGACTATGTTGTCTTTCACTAGCAGCACCATATCACCAGGTAACATTCTGACTATGTTGTCTTTCACTAGCAGCACCATATCACCAGGTAACATTCTGACTATGTTGTCGTTCACTAGCAGCACCATATCACCAGGTAACATTCTGACTATGTTGTCTTTCACTAGCAGCACCATATCACCAGGTAACATTCTGACTATGTTGTCTTTCACTAGCAGCACCATATCACCAGGTAACATTCTGACTATGTTGTCTTTCACTAGCAGCACCATATCACCAGGTAACATTCTGACTATGTTGTCTTTCACTAGCAGCACCATATCACCAGGTAACATTCTGACTATGTTGTCTTTCACCAGCAGCACCATATCAGCAGGTAACATTCTGACTATGTTGTCTTTCACCAGCAGCACCATATCACCAAGTAACATTCTGACTATGTTGTCTTTCACTAGCAGCACCATATCACCAAGTAACATTCTGACTATGTTGTCTTTCACTAGCAGCACCATATCACCAGGTAACATTCTGACTATGTTGTCTTTCACTAGCAGCACCATATCACCAGGTAACATTCTGACTATGTTGTCTTTCACTAGCAGCACCATATCACCAGATAACATTCTGACTATGTTGTCGTTCACTAGCAGCACCATATCACCAGGTAACATTCTGACTATGTTGTCTTTCACTAGCAGCACCATATCACCAAGGAACATTATGATTCTGATTTTAGTTTTCTGTAGCAAAGCGTTTAAAAGTGTTTTTCACTGCTTACCATAATGAATAGGACCCCAACTATTTAGTGAGCTATTCTGTCATATAATAGATATCATTCAGCTGAGAAATGTCACCAAGAAGTCTCGAACAAGAACAGAATGCTGTCAGAACACAGACAAATATAAGCAGAGAGCCTTGACCTGAGGTGGGAGGAATCTTCACTGATGGACTGATCCATGCTCCTGTCCTCACAACCCAGGTCTGCTACGTGCTCTTCGACACGGAATACAATACACAGCAAAAAAAAGTCAATTTGTGCAGCGATTAGTTTTACTTCAGTGTGTGACGTTGCCGAGATCCTCGATCCTCGTTAAAGCAACTGACACTTACTTATCTCAATCAAGCTCTGCTCTCAAGGTGAAGGAGGTTGGTTATAATTGTGATGCAAGCAACACAAATTGCATCCCCACATGACTTTGTGTGACATCGGAGTGGAGTTGGATCACAACACTAAGAGAACATCTGTTTGCAAAACCACATGGACGCGGTAAGGAATTCAACTTCCAGGTAGAAGTGACACAAATGAAGACAATGAACAGGGGAGATATCTAACTGCGACACGTTGCCTCGGGGCTTCGGTCAATAGAAATGTGCTATAAGGGGAATAGGGTCATTTCAGACACAGCCGGCGCTTCAGACATCAGACAGTTTTAATGTCATTAGCAGGGTCAAAGGTGAAATAGGAATGGTGAGACATTGTTACCTGGATCCATCAGGGAAGACCAGCATCCCACAGCCGTTGAAGAGTCCGTTCTCGAACTGACCAGTGTAACACGTCCCGTCACTTAACGTCAGCTGGCCTAGACCATGTCTCAGACCTGGGGGACAGACAAACCAGTTAGTTACTGGCCTAGACCATGTCTCAGACCTGGGGGACAGACAAACCAGTTAGTTACTGGCCTGGACCATGTCTCAGACCTGGGGGACAGACAAACCAGTTAGTTACTGGCCTGGACCATGTCTCAGACCTGGGGGACAGACAAACCAGTTAGTTACTGGCCTAGACCATGTCTCAGACCTGGGGGACAGACAAACCAGTTAGATACTGGCCTAGACCATGTCTCAGACCTGGGGGACAGACAAACCAGTTAGTTACTGGCCTAGACCATGTCTCAGACCTGGGGGACAGACAAACCAGTTAGTTACTGGCCTGGACCATGTCTCAGACCTGGGGGACAGACAAACCAGTTCGTTACTGGCCTAGACCATGTCTCAGACCTGGGGGACAGACAAACCAGTTAGTTACTGGCCTAGACCATGTCTCAGACCTGGGGGACAGACAAACCAGTTAGTTACTGGCCTAGACCATGTCTCAGACCTGGGGGACAGACAATACCAGTTAGTTACTGGCTTGGACCATGTCTCAGACCTGGGGGACAGACAAACCAGTTTGTTACTGGCCTAGACCATGTCTCAGACCTGGGGGACAGACAAACCAGTTAGTTACTGGCCTAGACCATGTCTCAGACCTGGGGGACAGACAATACCAGTTAGTTACTGGCCTAGACCATGTCTCAGACCTGGGGGACAGACAAACCAGTTAGTTACTGGCCTAGACCATGTCTCAGACCTGGGGGACAGACAATACCAGTTAGTTACTGGCCTAGACCATGTCTCAGACCTGGGGGACAGACAAACCAGTTAGTTACTGGCCTAGACCATGTCTCAGACCTGGGGGACAGACAAACCAGTTAGTTACTGGCCTAGACCATGTCTCAGACCTGGGGGACAGACAAACCAGTTAGTTACTGGCCTAGACCATGTCTCAGACCTGGGGGACAGACAAACCAGTTAGTTACTGGCCTGGACCATGTCTCAGACCTGGGGGACAGACAATACCAGTTAGTTACTGGCCTAGACCATGTCTCAGACCTGGGGGACAGACAAACCAGTTAGTTACTGGCCTAGACCATGTCTCAGACCTGGGGGACAGACAAACCAGTTAGTTACTGGCCTAGACCATGTCTCAGACCTGGGGGACAGACAAACCAGTTAGTTACTGGCCTAGACCATGTCTCAGACCTGGGGGACAGACAAACCAGTTAGTTACTGGCCTGGACCATGTCTCAGACCTGGGGGACAGACAATACCAGTTAGTTACTGGCCTAGACCATGTCTCAGACCTGGGGGACAGACAAACCAGTTAGTTACTGGCCTAGACCATGTCTCAGACCTGGGGGACAGACAAACCAGTTAGTTAGTTAGTTAGTTACCAGTTAGCCAGACCATCATTGTAAATAAGATTTTTTTCTTAATTATTTAACATTTATTGAATAAATAAAGGTTAAATAAAATACACAAATAAGTCAGTTAGTAGTTAGTTACATGTTTATTAGTTATCAGCTAGTTAGTCACAAGTTAGTTAGTTATCAGTTAGTTAGCGAGCAGGCAAGTTAGTGCAAAATTAAATTGCAATAGACCGAACTGGACAAAAATAACAACTGTCAAATTCACTCTAAAACATGAATGAAACAAATCAAAAGCGCACCTTATTTTTTATAATAATTGTTCATAAATCACCATGTGGATAAAGGATAAAGATGCCTCATGTGTAAGAGGTTAATGCAAGGTGAAGAGATTATTGGACCATATGAAACCATCAGCTCTATAGTACAGCTGCTATATAGACTCTCTGGGTTTCGGCCTGTACCTAGAACTTTAAAAAAGCCTGTCTGTCTCACCTTTATCCTTACACACTATACAGTACATGTCTGTCTGTCTGTCTGTCTGTCTGTCTGTCTGTCTGTCTGTCTGTCTAGTTGTCTGTCTAGTTGTCTGTCTAGTTGTCTGTCTGTCTAGTTGTCTATCTCTCTGTCTGTCTATCTGTCTGTCTGTCTGTCTGTCTGTCTGTCTTTCTCACTTTTGTCCTTGTTCTTTAAACTATACATGCAGCTTATTTAGAAATTCCAGGTCTGTCTACTCAAACCCACATCACTTGTCATGGGGTGGTTGGGTCAGGAAAAAAAATGTATTGCTCCAAATACAACTCTCAGGGCTTCCAAATACACCTCTCAGGGCTTCCAAATACAACTCTCAGGGCTTCCAAATACAACTCTCAAGGCTTCCAAATACACCTCTCAAGGCTTCCAAATACACCTCTCAGGGCTTCCAAATACAACTCTCAGGGCTTCCAAATACAACTCTCAGGGCTTCCAAATACACCTCTCAGGGCTTCCAAATACACCTCTCAGGGCTTCCAAATACACCTCTCAGGGCTTCCAAATACAACTCTCAGGGCTTCCAAATACAACTCTCAGGGCTTCCAAATTCAACTCTCAGGGCTTTCAAATACAACTCTCAGGGCTTCCAAATACAACTCTCAGGGCTTCCAAATACAACTCTCAGGGCTTTCAAATACAACGCTCAGGGCTTGTTGAAAAGAGGCTGCCTGTCTTCCCTTGGTCCTTGTTAACTTCTATACTGTTGTTTCTTTGGGAGTTCTGGGCATGTTCTATTCAAACACACATCTCAGGGTCTCTGTAACCTATGTAGTTAAAGAAAATGACACTTTTCGTGGGCAGTTGGATCGAAAGTAATTTAACAGTGAAGTGGGACTAAAAGATTTTCTTGCTCTAAGACATACCAATCTCAGGGTCTCTGAATGTTCTTGGAACTTAACAAACAGGCTGCCTTGTCACTTCTAGTAAAGAATGTGTGTAAAAAAATATAGCGAGTAAAAAAAAGAAAGAATTCTAATGTAGATGTTTTGTCCTGTCAGTCTACGTAGATTTAACACATACCCTCTAGGAGGTATTTTACACCTGTGTGTATTGTAGGCTACAGCATTCTCCCAAATGTAGCCTACTGAATGAGGTCCACTGCATGGGGTCCACTGAATGAGGCCCACTGCATGGGGCCTAATGAATGAGGTCCACTTCATGGGGTCCACTGAATGAGGTTCACTGCATGGAGTCCATTGAATGAGGTCCACTGCATGGGGTCCACTGAATGAGGTCCACTGCATGGAGTCCACTGAATGAGGTCCACTGCATGGGGTCCACTGAATGAGGTCCACTGCATGGAGTCCACTGAATGAGGTCCACTGCATGGAGTCCACTGCACGGAGTCCACTGCACGGAGTCCACTGAATGAGGTCCACTGCATGGGGTCCACTGAATGAGGTCCACTGCATGGAGTCCACTGAATGATGTCCACTGAATGAGGTCCACTGCATGGAGTCCACTGAATGAGGTCCACTGAATGAGGTCCACTGAATGGAGTCCACTGAATGAGGTCAGGTGAAATGTTCTGAGCTTCTCGTTGCTACGTAGGTATTTGGGCAGCAATACGTTTGAACGTAAAGTAGCGGAGCACACAAGTGAACACAGTGGATTAGGATTTAGGAAGGGGGAGGTGAGAGTGAGAGTGAGAGAGGGAGAGGAAGGGGGAGGGAGGGGGAGGTGAGAGTGAGAGAGGAAGGGGGAGGGTGGAGGGAGGGGGAGGTGAGAGTGAGAGAGGGAGAGGAGGGGGAGTGAGAGAGATGAGGGTGGTTTTCTGCTGCCAGATACTAGTGTACTAAATTAGTATAACATACTATTAGGATTTAGGAAGGGGGTGAGGGAGGAGGGGTGAGAGAAGTGGAGGGAGGAGGGGTGAGAGGACTGGAGGGAGGAGGGGTGAGGGAGGAGGGGTGAGAGGAGTCGAGGGAGGAGGGGTGAGAGGAGTGGAGTGAGGAGGGGTGAGAGAGGGAGGAGGGGTGAGAGGACTGGAGGGAGGAGGGGTGAGAGGACTGGAGGGAGGAGGGGTGAGAGGACTGGAGGGAGGAGGGGTGAGAGGACTGGAGGGAGGAGGGGTGAGAGGACTGGAGGGAGGAGGGTTGAGAGAGCGGTGAGGGAGGAGGGGTGAGCGGAGTGAAGGGAGGAGGGGTGAGAGGACTGGAGGGAGGAGGGGTGAGAGGGAGAGGAAAGGGTGAGGGGGGAGGGGTGATAGAGAGAGAGGGAGGGGTGAGAGAGGTAGAGGAAAGGGTGAGGGAGGAGGGGTGAGAGAGGGAGGGGAAAGGGTGAGGGAGGGAGGGGTGAGAGAGGGAGGGAAGGGTGAGAGAGGAAAGGGTGAGGGAGGGGATGGGATGAAAGAGCACAGGGCTGCCAGCTAGTGGTGTAGATTGACTAAATTAGATGTGCCATCTGTCACTATGACTACGCAAACCTCCTCTCTCTAATCTCAGTTCAGTTTTTATTTTTAATGAGATTTGGACGGCGAGGTAAAACTAAACTGGCTGTTAGACGAAATACAGTCGAGCCTTCCGGAATCAAATCAAATTGTATTTGTCACGTGCACCGAATACAACAGGTGCTTATTTATAAGCCCTTAATGTGTGTGTCTGTGTGTGCATCTGCACGTGCGTGTGTATGTGTGTGTGGGCCGCACGGTGTTGACATGGGATTTGTGTCCCCCAAAGCTCAGTGTCGAAGCCACAGCCAAGTAGAGTTAAGTAAGAGGCGGTGGTTGAGATTTCACAAGGCTTCCTTCCACTGACTGAGGTCCACTGAATGTTGGTTAGATAGTAGATTTTGTTGTGGAATTGTTAGATATTACCTGTTAGATACAGCCTCACTGTCGGATATAGAAGCATAAGCATTTCGCTACACTTGCAATAAGATCTGCTAACCATGTGTATGTGACCAATAACATTTGATTTGATTTGTCAAGCAGGGACGTCAGTCGTCTTACACGAGGCACGAGGGTTGAAATAGCAACCATTTAAAACTTAAAGGACACGAGAAAGTGCATTTCTATCCCGTGTTTCTCTAGCTCACGTGATCAAGGTCAAATTCCTGAACTGTCAAAAACATTCTGAACGAAAATGTATGGGAAATGACTTGACAGTTTGACCTAGAACTATTATCAATGCCACAAGTTGTTTCCAAGCAAGATATGTATAACACACAAACATCTCCCCATACTATTACAACTAATTCATTTCCCCCTACTGTTACAACTAATTCATTTCCCCCTACTGTTACAACTAATTCATTTCCCCCTACTGTTACAACTAATTAATTTCCCCCTACTGTTACAACTAATTCATTTCCCCCAGTATTACAACTAATTCATTTCCCCCTAGTATTACAACTAATTCATTTCCCCCTAGTATTACAACTAATTCATTTCCCCCTAGTATTACAACTAATTCATTTCCCCCTAGTATTACAACTAATTAATTTCCCCCTACTATTACAACTAATTCATTTCCCCCTAGTATTACAACTAATTCATTTCCCCCTAGTATTACAACTAATTAATTTCCCCTAGTATTGCAACTAATTCATTTCCCCCTACTATTACAACTAATTCATTTCCCCTACTATTACAACTAATTAATTTCCCCTACTATTACAACTAATTCATTTCCCCCAGTATTACAACTAATTAATTTCCCCCTAGTATTACAACTAATTAATTTCCCCCTAGTATTACAACTAATTAATTTCCCCCTAGTATTACAACTAATTAATTTCCCCCTAGTATTACAACTAATTCATTTCCCCCTACTATTACAACTAATTCATTTCCCCCTTGTATTACAACTAATTCATTTCCCCCTAGTATTACAACTAATTCATTTCCTCCTAGTATTACAACTAATTCATTTCCCCCTAGTATTACAACTAATTCATTTCCCCCTAGTATTACAACTAATTCATTTCCCCCTAGTATTACAACTAATTCATTTCCCCCTAGTATTACAACTAATTCATTTCCCCCTAGTATTACAACTAATTCATTTCCCCCTACTATTACAACTTATGCATTTCCCCCAGTATTACAACTAATTAATTTCCCCCTAGTATTACAACTAATTAATTTCCCCTAATATTACAACTAATTCATTTCCCCCTACTATTACAACTAATTCATTTCCCCTACTATTACAACTAATTCATTTCCCCTACTATTACAACTAATTAATTTCCCCCAGTATGACAACTAATTAATTTCCCTCTAGTATTACAACTAATTAATTTCCCCCTAGTATTACAACTAATTCATTTCCCCCTAGTATTACAACTAATTCATTTCCCCCTACTATTACAACTAATTCATTTCCCACAGTATTACAACTAATTCATTTCCCCCTACTATTACAACTAATTAATTTCCCCCAGTATTACAACTAATTCATTCCCCCCTAGTATTACAACTAATTCATTTCCCCCTAGTATTACAACTAATTCATTTCCCCCTACTATTACAACTAATTCATTTCCCCCTAGAATTACAACTAATTCATTTCCCCCTACTATTACAACTAATTCATTTCCCCCTACTATTACAACTAATTCATTTCCCCCTAGTATTACAACTAATTCATTTCCCCCTACTATTACAACTAATTCATTTCCCCCTAGTATTACAACTAATTCATTTCCCCCTAGTATTACAACTAATTCATTTCCCCCTAGTATTACAACTAATTCATTTCCCCCTAGTATTACAACTAATTCATTTCCCCCTAGTATTACAACTAATTCATTTCCCCCTAGTATTACAACTAATTCATTTCCCCTAGTATTACAACTAATTCATTTCCCCCTACTATTACAACTAATTCATTTCCCTTATTGTACAGAGTAATTAGCCTTACTAGTTTAGCTAAAGCAGTAGTGCTACTGGATCAAATATAATCCAATTAAAATTGTATTTAAAGTGCATTAAAAATAGCAACACACTTACCATTAAAACAATACAATGAAAATAATTATAAGCAAACAAGAAGCCGTAAAATGTAGAAAATAAAAAGTACACAGTGTAAAACAATAAAAGCACTAATTAGAGGCCAAGCTTCGGACCAGCTAATAGACTGTGTACACTACTGTACTTACAAACTGCCCGTCTCTCTTTTCGTCTAGTTTGATTCCAGAAATCAGTTCAGAGTTTAATCTGGTGAACGGTTCTTAGCATCGTATCGTCGGGGCCAATCTTGTTGTTAGGTCACGGTTGCCACGGTTGCCATGCTAATTTAGCTTTAGCTGAATTTGTCGGGTTTTATATCAATCAATAGTCCTAGTGCACTGACCCCCCCCCCCCCCACACACACACACACACAAACATCTCTCTCAAAGTTGTCTTTCTTAGCTTATAACAGACTTGAACGGTGGATAATAAAAGATGCTAAAAGATATGCCGTCAGTCAGCCTGTCTCCTGTGTGTCCCACTTCAACCTGTTAGCTATACATGTCAATACAAACAATCACCCTTACAACAAGGGAACGAAACAACACACCAGACACACCAAATGACCTCTGACCTCTCTGAAGCCACCATATGTTATCAGTGAAACAGAACGGTTTTCTAAAATAGCTCCAAACTTGTTCTCTAGTTATTATGGCATCCTTTATCTCTGGGGCTACCGTGACGTCTCGTGTTTTTGTCAAACGGCAAATACTGGTTTGGTCAGTGTAGCGTTAATGTGATATTACGCGGCTGTGTGTGTGTGTGTGTGTGTGTATTTGTTTGCTTGTGTATTTGTATGTGTGTTGTTGCTATGACAGCAGATGGTATATAGTCTGTAGAGAATTGCCGGTGGATACGGATTCTGTTTGTGACATAGAATTAGTACAGACGACACACTCTTAGGCTCCAGCCTACCACTCCTCTCTGCTGTTTACTCAGAAGCAACAATCTGGACTGAGTTGAGACTTTTGATTCATTTGAAACCTCCAGACACCTGAGGCTGACACAGTGAGAAATACATCCAGAGGGGGAATGGAGCATGTAAAGTACCTGCTAACTTTACTTTCATGTCTGACGTGTACTGTTGGAGTACATAAATGTTGTATTTATACCGAGTAAAAATAGAAACGCAACATGCAAAGTGTTGGTCCCATGTTTCATGAGCTGAAATAAAATATCCCAGAAATGTTCCATACACACAAAAAGCTTATTTCTCTGAAAATGTGTTTATGTCCCTGTTAGTGAGCATTTCTCCTCTGCCAAGATAACCCATCCGCCTGACAGGTGTGGCATATCAAGAAGCTGATTAAACAGCATTATTACACAGGTGCTACACAGGTGCTCCTTGTGCTAGGGACAATAAAAAGCCACTCTAAAATGTGCCTTTTTTGTCACACAACACAACACCATAGATGTCTCAAGTTTTGATGGAGTGTGCAATTGGCATGCTGACTTCAGGAATGTCCACCAGAGCTATTGCCAGGGAATTTTATGTTAATTTCTCTACGATAAGCCGCCTCCAACATCCTTTTAGAGAATTTGGCAGTATATGTAACTGTGTAACCACGCCAGCCCAGGACCCCCACACCGGCTTCTTCATCTGCAGGATTGTCTGAGACAAGCTATAAGGGATAGAGGGATGAGTAAAGTGATAGAGGGATGAGTAAAGCGATAGAGGGATGAGTAAAGCGATAGAGGGATGAGTAAAGCGATAGAGGGATGAGTAAAGTGATAGAGGGATGTGTAAAGTGATAGAGGGATGAGTGAAGTGATAGAGGGATGAGTAAAGTGATAGAGGGATGTGTAAAGTGATAGAGGGATGTGTAAAGTGATAGAGGGATGTGTAAAGTGATAGAGGGATGTGTAAAGTAATAGAGGGATGTGTAAAGTGATAGAGGGATTAGTAAAGTGATAGAGGGATGTGTAAAGTGATAGAGGGATGTGTAAAGTGATAGAGGGATTAGTAAAGTGATAGAGGGATGTGTAAAGTGATAGAGGGATGAGTAAAGTGATAGAGGGATGAGTAAAGTGATAGAGGGATGTGTAAAGTGATAGAGGGATGTGTAAAGTGATAGAGGGATGTGTAAAGTGATAGAGGGATTAGTAAAGTGATAGAGGGATTAGTAAAGTGACAGAGGATAGAGGGATGAGTAAAGTGATAGAGGGATGAGTAAAGTGATAGACGGATGAGTAAAGTGATAGACGGATGAGTAAAGTGATAGAGGGATGAGTAAAGTGATAGAGGGATGTGTAAAGTGATAGAGGGATGAGTAAAGTGATAGAGGGATTAGTAAAGTGACAGAGGATAGAGGGATGAGTAAAGTGATAGAGGGATTGGTAAAGTGATAGAGGGATGAGTAAAGTGATAGAGGGATGTGTAAAGTGATAGAGGGATGTGTAAAGTGATAGAGGGATTAGTAAAGTGATAGAGGGATTAGTAAAGTGACAGAGGATAGAGGGATGAGTAAAGTGATAGAGGGATGAGTAAAGTGATAGACGGATGAGTAAAGTGATAGACGGATGAGTAAAGTGATAGAGGGATGAGTAAAGTGATAGAGGGATGAGTAAAGTGATAGAGGGATGTGTAAAGTGATAGAGGGATGAGTAAAGTGATAGAGGGATTAGTAAAGTGACAGAGGATAGAGGGATGAGTAAAGTGATAGAGGGATTGGTAAAGTGATAGAGGGATGAGTAAAGTGATAGAGGGATGTGTAAAGTGATAGAGGGATGAGTAAAGTGATAGAGGGATGAGTAAAGTGATAGAGGGATTGGTAAAGTGATAGAGGGATGAGTAAAGTGATAGAGGGATGAGTAAAGTGATAGAGGGATTAGTAAAGTGACAGAGGATAGAGGGATGAGTAAAGTGATAGAGGGATTGGTAAAGTGATAGAGGGATGAGTAAAGTGATAGAGGGATGTGTAAAGTGATAGAGGGATGAGTAAAGTGATAGAGGGATGAGTAAAGTGATAGAGGGATGAGTAAAGTGATAGAGGGATGAGTAAAGTGATAGAGGGATGAGTAAAGTGATAGAGGGATGAGTAAAGTGATAGAGGGATGAGTAAAGTGATAGAGGGATGAGTAAAGTGATAGAGGGATGAGTAAAGTGATAGAGGGATGAGTAAAGTGATAGAGGGATGAGTAAAGTGATAGAGGGATGAGTAAAGTGATAGAGGGATGAGTAAAGTGATAGAGGGATGAGTAAAGTGATAGACGGATGAGTAAAGTGATAGAGGGATGAGTAAAGTGATAGAGGGATGTGTAAAGTGATAGAGGGATGAGTAAAGTGATAGAGGGATGAGTAAAGTGATAGAGGGATGAGTAAAGTGATAGAGGGATGTGTAAAGTGATAGAGGGATGTGTAAAGTGATAGAGGGATTAGTAAAGTGATAGAGGGATGTGTAAAGTGATAGAGGGATGTGTAAAGTGATAGAGGGATTAGTAAAGTGATAGAGGGATGTGTAAAGTGATAGAGGGATGAGTAAAGTGATAGAGGGATGAGTAAAGTGATAGAGGGATGTGTAAAGTGATAGAGGGATGTGTAAAGTGATAGAGGGATGTGTAAAGTGATAGAGGGATGAGTAAAGTGATAGAGGGATGAGTAAAGTGATAGACGGATGAGTAAAGTGATAGACGGATGAGTAAAGTGATAGAGGGATGAGTAAAGTGATAGAGGGATGTGTAAAGTGATAGACGGATGAGTAAAGTGATAGAGGATAGAGGGATGAGTAAAGTGATAGAGGGATGAGTAAAGTGATAGAGGGATTAGTAAAGTGATAGAGGGATTAGTAAAGTGATAGAGGATAGAGGGATGAGTAAAGTGATAGAGGGATGAGTAAAGTGATAGAGGGATTAGTAAAGTGATAGAGGATAGAGGGATGAGTAAAGTGATAGAGGGATGAGTAAAGTGATAGAGGGATTAGTAAAGTGATAGAGGATAGAGGGATGAGTAAAGTGATAGAGGGATTGGTAAAGTGATAGAGGGATTGGTAAAGTGATAGAGGGATTGGTAAAGTGATAGAGGGATTAGTAAAGTGATAGAGGGATTTGTAAAGTGATAGAGGGATTTGTAAAGTGATAGAGGGATTAGTAAAGTGATAGAGGGATGAGTAAAGTGATAGAGGGATGAGTAAAGTGATAGGGGGATGAGTAAAGTGATAGGGGGATGAGTAAAGTGATAGGGGGATGAGTAAAGTGATAGAGGGATGAGTAAAGTGATAGAGGGATGAGTAAAGTGATAGAGGGATGAGTAAAGTGATAGAGGGATGAGTAAAGTGATAGAGGGATGAGTAAAGTGATAGAGGGATGAGTAAAGTGATAGAGGGATGAGTAAAGTGATAGAGGGATGAGTAAAGTGATAGAGGGATGAGTAAAGTGATAGAGGGACGAGTAAAGTGATAGAGGGATTAGTGAAGTGATAGAGGGATTAGTAAAGTGATAGAGGATAGAGGGATGAGTAAAGTGATAGAGGGATTAGTAAAGTGATAGAGGATAGAGGGATGAGTAAAGTGATAGAGGGATGAGTAAAGTGATAGAGGGATGAGTAAAGTGATAGAGGGATTAGTAAAGTGATAGAGGGATTAGTAAAGTGATAGAGGGATTAGTAAAGTGATAGAGGATAGAGGGATGAGTAAAGTGATAGAGGGATTGGTAAAGTGATAGAGGGATTGGTAAAGTGATAGAGGGATTAGTAAAGTGATAGAGGGATTTGTAAAGTGATAGAGGGATTTGTAAAGTGATAGAGGGATTAGTAAAGTGATAGAGGGATGAGTAAAGTGATAGAGGGATGAGTAAAGTGATAGAGGGATGAGTAAAGTGATAGAGGGATGAGTAAAGTGATAGAGGGATGAGTAAAGTGATAGAGGGATGAGTAAAGTGATAGAGGGATGAGTAAAGTGATAGAGGGATGAGTAAAGTGATAGAGGGATGAGTAAAGTGGTAGAGGGATGAGTAAAGTGATAGAGGGATGAGTAAAGTGATAGAGGGATGAGTAAAGTGATAGAGGGATTAGTAAAGTGATAGAGGATAGAGGGATGAGTAAAGTGATAGAGGGATTAGTAAAGTGATAGAGGGATTAGTAAAGTGATAGAGGGATTGGTAAAGTGATAGAGGGATTAGTAAAGTGATAGAGGGATTAGTAAAGTGATAGAGGGATTAGTAAAGTGATAGAGGATAGAGGGATGAGTAAAGTGATAGAGGGATGAGTAAAGTGATAGAGGGATTAGTAAAGTGATAGAGGGATGAGTAAAGTGATAGAGGATAGAGGGATTAGTAAAGTGATAGAGGGATGAGTAAAGTGATAGAGGGATGAGTAAAGTGATAGAGGGATGAGTAAAGTGATAGAGGGATGAGTAAAGTGATAGAGGGATGAGTAAAGTGATAGAGGGATGAGTAAAGTGATAGAGGGATGAGTAAAGTGATAGAGGGATGAGTAAAGTGATAGAGGATAGAGGGATTAGTAAAGTGATAGAGGGATTAGTAAAGTGATAGAGGATAGAGGGATTAGTAAAGTGATAGAGGGATTAGTAAAGTGATAGAGGATAGAGGGATTAGTAAAGTGATAGAGGGATGAGTAAAGTGATAGAGGGAAAGAGGGATCTTGCCTTCCCTCCACTCCCCATGGTACTCTTCACCGTTGGAATAGGTGAAGGATCCTCTTGTCAGGGTCATATCACACAGGTCCTGTTGTTCACACACA
>NW_027011863.1:0-21874 GCF_036934945.1 Oncorhynchus masou masou | reverse complement strand
ATGAGGGTTGGCCAGTCCTCTTCTGGCTATTGCCGGGTGGAGATTATAACAGAACATGGCCAAGATGTTCAAAATGTTCATAGATGACCAACAGGGTCAAATAATAATAATCACAGTGGAATCACAACTGCAATCAACACATGTTTACAACTTCCAAACAGTACACTTGTGGACTTTTTATGTACTACAGTGGACGGCCACAGAGGCGATGTCTACTGGCAGACAGGCCTTACATATCCCTTTCTAGAGTTTCCTATAACCACACAAAGCTGTGAGTGACTGTAGTACTGTGGATGAAGGTGTGGACAATAATGTACATCTCCCCAAATGAAAACAACATCTGTAAACTGGTGTGTAGGGTGTGTATGTCAAGTGAATGTACAAATCAAGTGGAATACCCCCTCTAACACAGCTTTATTATCAACAACTAGTGTGCCAAAGCTGAAAGCTGTCCCACTTATTTTACTGTGTGTGTATTCAGGTTATATATAAATGTATGCATGCATGCATGCATGCATGCATGTGTGTATGCGTGTGTATGTGTGTATGTATGCGTATGCGTGTGCGCCTGTGTGTAGGTAATGCGTGTGTGTAGGTATGCGTATGCGTGTGTGTATGTATGTACGTATGCGTGTGTACGTGTGTGTAGGTATGCGTGTGTGTAGGTATCGTATGCGTGTGTATGTATGCGTATGCGTGTGTGCGTGTGTGTAGGTATGCGTGTGTGTAGGTATGGCGTATGCGTGTGTGTATGTATGTATGCGTATGCGTGTGTGCGTGTGTGTATGTGTGTGTGTGCGTATGCGTGTGTGTATGTATGCGTGTGTGTGTGTATGTATGCGTGTGTGTGTGTATGTATGTATGCATGTAGGTATGCGTATGTGTATGTATGTATGCATGTAGGTATGCGTATGTGCATGTGCGTGTGCGTATGCGTGTGCGTATGCGTGTGCGTATGCGTGTATGCGTGTCAAAAGTTTGGACACCTACTCATTCAAGGGGTTTTCTTTATTTTTTACATTGTATAATAATAGTGAAGACATCAAAACTATGAAATAACACATTTCAAAGTCATGCAATAACTGAAAAAGAGTTAAACAATTCAAAATATATGAGAGTCTTCAAAGTAGCCACCCTTTGCCTTGATGACAGCTGTGCACTCTGTTTAACACTTGTTTGGTTACTACATGATTCCATATGTTATTACATAGTTGTGACGTCTTCACTATTATTCTACAATGTAGATGATAGTACAAATAAAGAAACACGCAGCAGGTGTGTCCAAACGTTTGACTGGTACTGAATGTATGGTACTAGTGTATTCAGGTTGGGTAGGTAGATGGTAGATGATATATGTAGACCGAGGCCTGTGTGTACATCCCACCCCGGTCTCTCACCTGTTTCCACCACCTCAGTCTCCACCTCCTGATCTTCCCCCACGTCCTGTATCAGGTAGGTCCCGTCATCGTAGACCAGAACATGGGCAGAGAAATACTGCTCCAGCCCCCTGCCTGGGACCTCCTCCACGATCACTGCTGGGTTCTCCTCTTCATCCAGGTCCTCGTCTGTCTCTTCTTCCAACATGTCTCCCTCCACCTCTACCTCCACCTCCACTTCAGCTTCAACGTCTCCCTCCTCACACTCTCCCTCCTGGAGAACAGGGGTGAGGGAGTAGGACAAAGAGGAACAGAGATGGAGAGAGGGACGAGGATAGAAAACAGAAGGGAGAAGAGGAGCTTGGTTAAGAAGACAGAACATCCCAAACAGAGTACTTTCTCTACTGCTATACAGTCCTTAAAGGAAAGGAGACGTGTGAAGGAAGCCAGTGAGTATGAATATTGGAGCGCAGCACCTTTCTAGTCCTGTCTTTAAGGAAAGGAGACGTGTGAAAGAAGCCAGTGAGTATGAATATTGGAGAGCAGCACCTATCTTGTCCAGTCTTTAAGGAAAGGAGACGTGAAAAGGAAGCCAGTCTAGGTCCTAGGTGATTTCACTGCTCATAATTCAACATTACATTTGAGACATTTCCAGTCTCTTATCCAGAGACTTACAGTTACTGAATTCATCTTCAGAGGTGGGACAACCACATCTCAGCCATAGTTAGTGAATTCATCTTCAGCTAGCTAAAGGACAACCACCTCTACATTTGAATTCATCTTCAGATAGCTAGGTGGGACAACCACATCTCAGTCATAGTGAATTCATCTTCAGATAGCTAGGTGGGACAACCACATCTCAGTCATAGTTAGTGAATTCATCTTCAGATAGCTAGGTGGGACAACCACCTCTCAGTCATTTGAATTCATCTTCAGATAGCTAGGTGGGACAACCACCTCTCAGTCATAGTGAATTCATCTTCAGATAGCTAGGTGGGACAACCACATCTCAGTCATAGTGAATTCATCTTCAGATAGCTAGGTGGGACAACCACCTCTCAGTCATAGTTAGTGAATTCATCTTCAGATAGCTAGGTGGGACAACAACCTCTCAGTCATAGTTAGTGAATTCATCTTCAGATAGCTAGGTGGGACAACCACCTCTCAGTCATAGTGAATTCATCTCCAGATAGCTAGGTGGGACAACCACATCTCTCAGTGAATTCATCTTCAGATAGCTAGGTGGGACAACCAATCTTCATAGTGAATTCATTCAGATAGCTAGGTGGGACAACCACCTCTCAGTCATAGTGAATTCATCTTCAGATAGCTAGGTGGGACAACCACATCTCAGTCATAGTGAATTCATCTTCAGATAGCTAGGTGGGACAACCACCTCTCAGTCATAGTTAGTGAATTCATCTTCAGATAGCTAGGTGGGACAACCACCTCTCAGTCATAGTGAATTCATCTTCAGATAGCTAGGTGGGACAACCACCTCTCAGTCATAGTGAATTCATCTTCAGATAGCTAGGTGGGACAACCACCTCTCAGTCATAGTGAATTCATCTTCAGATAGCTAGGTGGGACAACCACATCTCAGCCATAGTGAATTCATCTTCAGATAGCTAGGTGGGACAACCACCTCTCAGTCATAGTTAGTGAATTCATCTTCAGATAGCTAGGTGGGACAACCACCTCTCAGTCATAGTTAGTGAATTCATCTTCAGATAGCTAGGTGGGACAACCACCTCTCAGTCATAGTTAGTGAATTCATCTTCAGATAGCTAGGTGGGACAACCACCTCTCAGTCATAGTGAATTCATCTTCAGATAGCTAGGTGGGACAACCACATCTCAGTCATAGTGAATTCATCTTCAGATAGCTAGGTGGGACAACAACCTCTCAGTCATAGTTAGTGAATTCATCTTCAGATAGCTAGGTGGGACAACCACATCTCAGTCATAGTTAGTGAATTCATCTTCAGATAGCTAGGTGGGACAACCACCTCTCAGTCATAGTTAGTGAATTCATCTTCAGATAGCTAGGTGGGACAACCACCTCTCAGTCATAGTGAATTCATCTTCAGATAGCTAGGTGGGACAACAACATCTCAGTCATAGTTAGTGAATTAATCTTCAGATAGCTAGGTGGGACAACCACCTCTCAGTCATAGTTAGTGAATTCATCTTCAGATAGCTAGGTGGGACAACCACCTCTCAGTCATAGTGAATTCATCTTCAGATAGCTAGGTGGGACAACCACCTCTCAGTCATAGTTAGTGAATTCATCTTCAGATAGCTAGGTGGGACAACCACCTCTCAGTCATCTTCAGTTAGTGAACCTCTCAGTTCATCTTCAGATAGCTAGGTGGGACAACCACCTCTCAGTCATAAGTGAATTCATCTTCAGATAGCTAGGTGGGACAACCACCTCTCAGTCATAGTGAATTAATCTTCAGATAGCTAGGTGGGACAACCACCTCTCAGTCATAGTTAGTGAATTCATCTTCAGATAGCTAGGTGGGACAACCACATCTCAGTCATAGTTAGTGAATTCATCTTCAGATAGCTAGGTGGGACAACCACATCTCAGTCATAGTTAGTGAATTCATCTTCAGATAGCTAGGTGGGACAACCACCTCTCAGTCATAGTGAATTCATCTTCAGATAGCTAGGTGGGACAACCACATCTCAGTCATAGTGAATTCATCTTCAGATAGCTAGGTGGGACAACCACCTCTCAGTCATAGTTAGTGAATTCATCTTCAGATAGCTAGGTGGGACAACCACCTCTCAGTCATAGTTAGTGAATTCATCTTCAGATAGCTAGGTGGGACAACCACCTCTCAGTCATAGTTAGTGAATTCATCTTCAGATAGCTAGTGGGACAACCACCTCTCAGTCATAGTTAGTGAATTCATCTTCAGATAGCTAGGTGGAACAACCACCTCTCAGTCATAGTGAATTCATCTTCAGATAGCTAGGTGGGACAACCACTCTCAGTCATAGTGAATTCATCTTCAGATAGCTAGGTGGGACAACCACCTCTCAGTCATAGTTAGTGAATTCATCTTCAGATAGCAGGTGGGACAACCACCTCTCAGTCATAGTTAGTGAATTCATCTTCAGATAGCTAGGTGGGACAACCACCTCTCAGTCATAGTTAGTGAATTCATCTTCAGATAGCTAGGTGGAACAACCACCTCTCAGTCATAGTTAGTGAATTCATCTTCAGATAGCTAGGTGGAACAACCACCTCTCAGTCATAGTGAATTCATCTTCAGATAGCTAGGTGGGACAACCACCTCTCAGTCATAGTTAGTGAATTCATCTTCAGATAGCTAGGTGGGACAACCACCTCTCAGTCATAGTTAGTGAATTCATCTTCAGATAGCTAGGTGGGACAACCACCTCTCAGTCATAGTTAGTGAATTCATCTTCAGATAGCTAGGTGGAACAACCACCTCTCAGTCATAGTTAGTGAATTCATCTTCAGATAGCTAGGTGGAACAACCACCTCCAGTCATAGTGAATTCATCTTCAGATAGCTAGGTGGGACAACCACCTCTCAGTCATAGTTAGTGAATTCATCTTCAGATAGCTAGGTGGGACAACCACCTCTCAGTCATAGTCGGTCCATTTTTCCTCATTAAAGTGGTTATCAGCAGTCAAGTGCGAGTGTTAGTTCAGTAAAAGGTGTTTGCTACTCAGTCCAACTTCTCACCACTCACCTGACGAGGGTCCTCCACGGTGGTCATATACTCCACCACCGCCCCTCCACTGTCAACGAGCACCACCGAGGTCATGACGCATGCCCCTCCAGGCGAGATCCAGCCCCGGCCGACTCACTGCTGCCTCCTGGCCCCACCTCGCTCTGCTGCCCCACGCTGGTGGCCTCTGGTACTGCAGCCAGGCCACAGCTCAGACCACTGAGGAAGAGACAGAAGAAAAGTTATTTAAACTTTATGAAGCCAGTCGTTAAGAGCCCGGACAGGGCTAAACGATGGTAAGACAGCCCGGACAGGGCTACACGATGGTAAGAGAGCCCGGACAGGCCTACACAATGGTAAGAGAGCCTGGACAGGGCTACGCGATGGTAAGAGAGCCCGGACAGGGCTGCGATGGTGAAGACAGCCCGGACAGGGCTACGCGATGGTAAGAGAGCCCGGACAGGCCTACACAATGCTAAGACAGCCTGG
The DNA here is from genome assembly GCF_036934945.1 of Oncorhynchus masou masou. Taxonomy (NCBI): domain Eukaryota; kingdom Metazoa; phylum Chordata; class Actinopteri; order Salmoniformes; family Salmonidae; genus Oncorhynchus; species Oncorhynchus masou. The sequence goes on along the minus strand of NW_027011863.1, from coordinate 16,297 downwards.
ACAGGGCTACGCGATGGTAAGAGAGCCCGGACAGGCCTACACATTGCTAAGACAGCCTGGACAGGGCTACGCGATGGTAAGAGAGCCCGGACAGGCCTACACAATGCTAAGACAGCCTGGGCAGGGCTACGCGATGGTAAGAGAGCCCGGACAGGCCTACACAATGCTAAGACAGCCTGGACAGGGCTACGCGATGGTAAGAGAGCCCGGACAGGCCTACACAGTAAGACAGCCTGGACAGGGGGCTACGCGATGGTAAGAGAGCCCGGACAGGCCCACACAATGCTAAGACAGCCTGGACAGGGCTACGCGATGGTAAGCCCGGACAGACCTACACAATGCTAAGACAGCCTGGACAGGGCTACGCGATGGTAAGAGAGCCTGGACAGGGCTACGCGATGGTAAGAGAGCCCGGACAGGCCTACACAATGCTAAGACAGCCTGGACAGGGCTACGCGATGGTAAGAGAGCCCGGACAGGCCTACACAATGCTAAGACAGCCTGGACAGGGCTACGCGATGGTAAGAGAGCACTGTGGTATAGAGAAACATCCAGCTGCTGCTCTCTTCCCTTCTGAGCCACTGAGCCACTGAGCCAGTACCAGGTTTCATACCTCTAAGGGCCTGTTCCCTCTCCCTTCTTCATATCGCTAAGGGCCAATGGTTGCTAAGGGCACATGGCCCTCATTTCCTGCTCAAAGGAAGAATGATTGGACTTTGAGAGGAAATACAGACTGGACCCACATTTCACTTGCTCTCGACCCACACATTTCACTTGCTCTCGGACCCCACATTTCACTTGCTCTCGGACCCACACATTTCACTTGCTCCGGACCCACACCTACCCACACATTTCACTTGCCCTCGTACCCACACATTTCACTTGCCCTCGTACCCACACATTTCACTTGCCCTCGTACCCACACTACATATTTCACTTGCCCTCCACACACACACTACATATTTCACTTGCCCTCTACACACACACATATTTCACTTGCCCTCCAACCCACACTACACATTTCACTTGCCCTCCAACCCACACATTTCACTTGCCCTCCAACCCACACTACACATTTCACTTGCCCTCTACCCACACTACACATTCACTTGCCCTCCTACCCACACATTTCCTTGCCCTCCTACCCACACATTTCACTTGCCCTCCTACCCACACATTTCACTTGCCCTCCTACCCACACATTTCACTTGCCCTCCTACCCACATTTCACTTGCCCTCCTACCCACACATTTCACTTGCCCTCCTACCCACACATTTCACTTGCCCTCCTACCCACACATTTCACTTGCCCTCCTACCCACACATTTCACTTGCCCTCCTACCCACACATTTCACTTGCCCTCCTACCCACACATTTCACTTTTCTTTACCCACACTACACATTTTCTTTAATTATTTAACTAGGCAAGTAAGTTAAGAACAAATTCTTATTTTCAATGACGGCCTGGGAACAGTGGGTTAACTGCCTTGTTCAGGGCAGAATGACAGAATTGTACCTTGTCAGCTCGGGATTCGAACAGCCACTAGGCTACCCTGCCGCCCCTACACTCCAACCACTAGGCTACCCTACCGCCCTACACTCTAACCACTAGGCTACCCTGCCGCCCCTACACTCCAACCACCAGGCTACCCTGCCGCCCTACACTCCAACCACCAGGCTACCCTGCCGCCCTACACTCCAACCACCAGGCTACCCTGCGCCTCTACACTCCAACCACCAGGCTACCCTACCGCCTCTACACTCCAACCACCAGGCTACCCTGCCGCCCCATTTCACACACACTTTTCACTTTCTCTCCCACACAGCAGCACAGCTGAAGGAGGCAGAATTACCTAGAGAGTAGATCATTGACAAAACATAATGACTGTTCCCTCCTCCCATTGACACAGGGACAGGTCAATACCAAAACATAATGACTGTTCCCTCCTCTGACACAGGACAGGTCAATACAAAACATAATGACTGTTCCCTCCTCCGATTGACACAGGACAGGTCAATACCAAAACATAATGACTGTTCCCTCCTCTGATACAGGACAGGTCAATACCAAAACATAATGACTGTTCCCTCCTCTGATACAGGACAGGTCAATACCAAAACATAATGACTGTTCCCTCCTCTGATACAGGTCAATACCAAAACATAATGACTGTTCCCTCCTCTGATTGATACAGGACAGGTCAATACCAAAACATAATGACTGTTCCCTCCTCTGATGCAGGACAGGTCAATACCAAAACATAATGACTGTTCCCTCCTCTGATACAGGACAGGTCAATACCAAAACATAATGACTCTTCCCTCCTCCGATTGATACAGGACAGGTCAATACCAAAACATAATGACTGTTCCCTCCTCCGATTGACACAGGGACAGGTCAATACCAAAACATAATGACTGTTCCCTCCTCTGATACAGGACAGGTCAATACCAAAACATAATGACTGTTCCCTCCTCTGATACAGGACAGGTCAATACCAAAACATAATGACTGTTCCCTCTGATACAGGACAGGTCAATACCAAAACATAATGACTGTTCCCTCCTCCCATTGACACAGGACAGGTCAATACCAAAACATAATGACTGTTCCCTCTGATACAGGACAGGTCAATACCAAAACATAATGACTGTTCCCTCTGATACAGGACAGGTCAATACCAAAACATAATGACTGTTCCCTCCTCTGATACAGGACAGGTCAATACCAAAACATAATGACTGTTCCCTCCTCTGATACAGGACAGGTCAATACCAAAACATAATGACTGTTCCCTCCTCCGATTGACACAGGACAGGTCAATGCAAAACATAATGACTGTTCCCCCTGTTTGATACAGGACAGGTCAATACCAAAACATAATGACTGTTCCCTCCTCCCATTGACACAGGACAGGTCAATACCAAAACATAATGACTGTTCCCTCCTCTGATACAGGACAGGTCAATACCAAAACATAATGACTGTTCCCTCCTCCCATTGACACAGGACAGGTCAATACCAAAACATAATGACTGTTCCCTCCTCTCATACAGGACAGGTCAATACCAAAACATAATGACTGTTCCCTCCTCTGATACAGGACAGGTCAATACCAAAACATAATGACTGTTCCCTCCTCTGATACAGGACAGGTCAATACCAAAACATAATGACTGTTCCCTCCTCTGATACAGGACAGGTCAATACCAAAACATAATGACTGTTCCCTCCTCTGATACAGGTCAATACATAAACATAATGACTGTTCCCACCTCTGATACAGGACAGGGCAATACCAAAACATAATGACTGTTCCCTCTGGATACAGGACAGATCAATACCAAAACATAATGACTGTTCCCTCTGATACAGGACAGATCAATACCAAAACATAATGACTGTTCCCTCTGATACAGGACAGGTCAATACCTAAACATAATGACTGTTCCCCCTGTTTGATACAGGACAGGTCAATACCAAAACATAATGACTGTTCCCTCCTCTGATACAGGACAGGTCAATACCAAAACATAATGACTGTTCCCTCTGATACAGGACAGGTCAATACCAAAACATAATGACTGTTCCCTCTGTTTGACAGGACAGGTCAATACCAAAACATAATGACTGTTCCCTCCTCTGATACAGGACAGGTCAATACCAAAACATAATGACTGTTCCCTCTGATACAGGACAGGTCAATACCAAAACATAATGACTGTTCCCTCTGTTTGATACAGGACAGGTCAATACCAAAACATAATGACTGTTCCCTCCTCTGATACAGGACAGGTCAATACCAAAACATAATGACTTTTCCCCCTGTTTGATACAGGACAGGTCAATACCAAAACATAATGACTGTTCCCTCTGTTTGATACAGGACAGGTCAATACCAAAACATAATGACTGTTCCCTCCTCTGATACAGGACAGGTCAATACCTAAAGTCCCAGCTCAGTGCTATCTAGGACAGAACTCAACACACACCATATTCAAAGAGTCTCGCCTCCCATTTCTGTGACACCATGGCCAATTAATCCAACTGACCCTCAACTAACAATGTCTCTCTATCCTATAATTAACTTTCTCTCTCTTTTAGCCTAATTGTCACTTAATCGTGGTCTTTCGGTTTAATCTAGTAACTATCTATTCCCTACTGTAATGTAGAGGACAGGCTGGTGTTCCCTACAGTAATGTAGAGGACAGGCTGGTGTTCCCTACTGTAATGTAGAGAACAGGGCTGGTGTTCCTACTGTAATGTAGAGGACAGGGCTGGTGTTCCCTACTGTAATGTAGAGGACAGGGCTGGTGTTCCCTACTGTAATGTAGAGAACAGGGCTGGTGTTCCTACTGTTTACATTACATTTAAGTCATTTAGCAGACGCTCTTATCCAGAGCGACTTACAAATTGGTGAATTCACCTTCTGACATCCAGTGGAACAGCCACTTTACAATAGTGCATCTAAGTCATTAAGGGGGGGGGGGTGAGAAGGATTACTTATCCTATCCTAGGTATTCCTTGAAGAGGTGGGGTTTCAGGTGTCTCCGGAAGGTGGTGATTGACTCCGCTGTCCTGGCGTACGTGAGGGAGTTTGTTCCACCATTGGGGGGCCAGAGCAGCGAACAGTTTTGACTGGGCTGAGCGGGAACTGTACTTCCTCAATGGTAGGGAGCGCGAGCCCAGGCCAGAGGTGGATGAACGCAGTGCCCTTGCTTGGGTGTAGGGCCTGATCAGAGCCTGGAGGTACTGCGGTGCCCGTTCCCCTCACAGCTCCGTAGGCAAGCACCATGGTCTTGTGAGCGGATGCGAGCTTCAACTGGAAGCCAGTGGAGAGGCGGAGGAGCGGGGTGACGTGAGAGAACTTGGGAAGGTTGAACACCAGGCGGGCTGCGGCGTTCTGGATGAGTTGTAGGGGTTTAATGGCACAGGCAGGGAGCCCAGCCAACAGCGAGTTGCAGTAATCCAGACGGGAGATGACAAGTGCCTGGATTGGGACCTGCGCCGGCTTCCTGTGTGAGGCAGGGTCGTACTCTGCGGATGTTGTAGGAGCATGAACCTACAGGAACGGGCCACCGCCATGATGTTGGTTGAGAACGACAGGGTGTTGTCCAGGATCACGCCAAGGTTCTTAGCGCTCTGGGAGGAGGACACAATGGAGTTGTCAACCGTGATGGCGAGATCATGGAACGGGCAGTCCTTCCCCGGGAGGAAGAGCAGCTCCGTCTTGCCGAGGTTCAGCTTGAGGTGGTGATCCGTCATCCACACTGATATGTCTGCCAGACATGCAGAGATGCGATTCGCCACCTGGTCATCAGAAGGGGGAAAGGAGAAGATTAATTGTGTGTCGTCTGCATAGCAATGATAGGAGAGACCATGTGAGGTTATGACAGAGCCAAGTGACTTGGTGTATAGCGAGAATAGGAGAGGGCCTAGAACAGAGCCCTGGGGGACACCAGTGGTGAGAGCGCGTGGCGAGGAGACAGATTCTCGCCACGCCACCTGGTAGGAGCGACCTGTCAGGTAGGACGCAATCCAAGCGTGGCCGCGCCGGGAGATGCCTAACTTCGGAGAGGGTGGAGAGGAGGATCTGATGGTTCACAGTATCGAAGGCAGCCGATAGGTCTAGAAGGATGAGAGCAGAGGAGAGAGAGTTAGCTTTAGCAGTGCGGAGCGCCTCCGTGATGCAGAGAAGAGCAGTCTCAGTTGAATGACTAGTCTTGAAACCTGACTGATTTGGATCAAGAAGGTCATTCTGAGAGAGATAGAGGGAGAGCTGGCCAAGGACGGCTGACACGTTCAAGAGTTTTGGAGAGAAAAGAAAGAAGGGATACTGGTCTGTAGTTGTTGACATCGGAGGGATCGAGTGTAGGTTTCTTCCAGAAGGGTGCAACTCTCGCTCTCTTGAAGACGGAAGGGACGTAGCAGCGGTCAGGGATGAGTTGATGAGCGAGGTGAGGTAAGGGAGAAGGTCCCCGGAAATGGTCTGGAGGAGAGAGGAGGGGATAGGGTCGAGCGGGCAGGTTGTTGGGCGGCCGGCCGTCACAAGAAGCGAGATTTCATCTGGAGAGAGAGGGGAGAAAGAGGTCAGAGCACAGGGTAGGGCAGTGTGAGCAGAACCAGCGGTGTCGTTTGACTTAGCAAACGAGGATCGGATGTCGTCGGCCTTCTTTTCAAAATGGTTGACGAAGTCATCTGCAGAGAGGGAGGAGGGGGGAGGGGGAGGAGGATTCAGAAGGGAGGAGAAGGTGGCAAAGAGCTTCCTAGGGTTAGAGGCAGATGCTTGGAATTTAGAGTGGTAGAAAGTGGCTTTAGCAGCAGAGACAGAGGAGGAAAATGTAGAGAGGAGGGAGTGAAAGGGATGCCAGGTCCGCAGGGAGGCGGGTTTTCCTCCATTTCCACTGGCTGCCCGGAGCTCTGTTCTGTGAGCTCGCAATGAGACATCGAGCCACGGAGCGGGAGGGGAGGACCGAGCCGGCCTGGAGGATAGGGGACATAGAGAGTCAAAGGATGCAGAAAGGAAGAGGAGGGTTGAGGAGGCAGAGTCAGGAGAAAGGTTGGAGAAGGTATGAGCAGAGGGAAGAGATGAAAGGATGGAAGAGGAAAGAGTAGCGGGGAGAGAGAGCGAAGGTTGGGACGGCGCGATACCATCCGAGTAGGGGCAGTGTGGGAAGTGTTGGATGAGAGCGAGAGGGAAAAGGATACAAGGTAGTGGTCGGAGACTTGGAGGAGTTGCAGTGAGTTAGTGGAAGAACAGCATCTAGTAAAGATGAGGTCGAGCGTATTGCCTGCCTTGTGAGTAGGGGGAAGGTGAGAGGGTGAGGTCAAAGAGGAGAGGAGTGGAAAGAAGGAGGCAGAGAGGAATGAGTCAAAGGTAGACGTGGGGAGGTTAAAGTCGCCCAGGACTGTGAGAGGTGAGCCGTCCTCAGGAAAGGAGCTTATCAAGGCATCAAGCTCATTGATGAACTCTCCGAGGGAACCTGGAGGGCGATAAATGATAAGAATGTTAAGCTTGAAAGGGCTGGTAACTGTGACAGCATGGAATTCAAAGGAGGCGATAGATAGATGGGTAAGGGGAGAGAGAGAGAATGACCACTTGGGAGAGATGAGGATCCCGGTGCCACCACCCCGCTGACCAGAAGCTCTCGGGGTGTGCGAGAACACGTGGGGTGGACGAAGAGAGAGCAGTAGGAGTAGCAGTGTTATCTGTAGTGATCCATGTTTCCGTCAGTGCCAGGAAATCGAGGGACTGGAGGGAGGCATAGGCTGAGATGAACTCTGCCTTGTTGGCCGCAGATCGGCAGTTCCAGAGGCTACCGGAGACCAGGAACTCCCACGTGGGTCGTGCGCGCTGGGACCACCAGATTAGGGTGGCCGCGGCCACGCGGGTGTGGAGCGTTTGTATGGTCTGTGCAGAGAGGAGAGAACAGGGATAGATAGACACATAGTTAACAGGGTACAGAAGAGGCTACGCTAATGCAAAGGAGATTGGAATGACAAGTGGACTACACGTCTCGAATGTTCAGAAAGTTAAGCTTACGTGCAAGAATCTTATTGACTAAAATGATTGAAATGAAACAGTACTGCTGGAGTAGGCTAGCTGGTAGTGGCTGCGATGTTGACACTACACTAATCAAGTCGGTCCGTCGAGTGTAATAGTTTCTACAGTGCTGCTATTCGGGGGCCTTCTTGGCTAGCTAGCAAGGTTGATTGCGTTCCGTTACTTAAAAGAACGACAATAGCTGGCTGGCTAACCTAGAAAATCGCTCTAGGCTACACAATTGTCTTAGATACAAAGACGGCTATGTATCTAGCTAGCTACGTAATGTAGAGGACAGGCTGTTGTTCCCTACTGTAATGTAGAGGACAGGCTGGTGTTCCCTACTGTAATATAGAGGACAGGGCTGGTGTTCCCTACAGTAATGTAGAGGACAGGGCTGGTGTTCCCTACTGTAATGTAGAGGACAGGCTGGTGTTCCCTACTGTAATATAGAGGACAGGGCTGGTGTTCCCTACTGTAATGTAGAGGACAGGGCTGGTGTTCCCTACTGTAATGTAGAGGACAGGCTGTTGTTCCTACTGTAATGTAGAGGACAGGCTGGTGTTCCCTGCTGTAATGTAGAGGACAGGCTGGTGTTCCCTACTGTAATGTAGAGGACAGGCTGTTGTTCCCTACAGTAATATAGAGGACAGGCTGTTGTTCCCTACTGTAATGTAGAGGACAGGGCTGGTGTTCCCCTACTGTAATGTAGAGGACAGGCTGGTGTTCCCTACTGTAATGTAGAGGACAGGCTGGTGTTCCCTGCTGTAATGTAGAGGACAGGCTGGTGTTCCCTACAGTAATATAGAGGACAGGCTGTTGTTCCCTACAGTAATATAGAGGACAGGCTGTTGTTCCCTACAGTAATATAGAGGACAGGCTGTTGTTCCCTACTGTAATGTAGAGGACAGGGCTGGTGTTCCCTACTGTAATGTAGAGAGGACAGGCTGTTGTTCCCTACTGTAATGTAGAGGACAGGCTGGTGTTCCCTACAGTAATGTAGAGGACAGGCTGGTGTTCCCTACAGTAATGTAGAGGACAGGCTGGTATTCCCTACTGTAATGTAGAGGACAGGCTGGTGTTCCCTACTGTAATGTAGAGGACAGGCTGAGTGAGTGGTGACCGAGTGAGTGAGTGATTGGCTGAGTGACTGGCTGAGTGAGTGAGTGAGTGAGTGAGTGAGTGAGTGAGTGACTGGCCGAGTGACTGAGTGACTGGCCGAGTGACTGAGTGACCCGAAAGTGACTGGAGTGACTGGCCGAGTGACTGAGTGACTGGCCGAGTGACTGGAGTGACTGGCGAGTGACTGAGTGACTGGCGAAAGTGACTGAGTGACTGGCGAGTGACTGAGTGACTGGCCGGTGACTGAGTGACTGGCGAGTGACTGGCGAGTGACTGGGTGACTGGCCGAGTGACTGAGTGACTGGCCGATTGAGTGAGTGACTGGCCGATTGAGTGAGTGACTGGCCGATTGAGTGAGTGACTGGCCGAGTGAGTGAGTGACTGGCCGAGTGAGTGAGTGACTGGCCGAGTGAGGAGTGACTGGCCGGTGAGTGAGTGACTGGCCGAGTGGGAGTGAGTGACTGGCCGAGTGGTGAGTGACTGGCCGAGTGGTGGTGACTGGCCGAGTGAGTGAGTGACTGGCCGAGTGAGTGAGTGACTGGCCGAGTGAGTGGTGACTGGCCGAGTGAGTGAGTGACTGGCCGAGTGAGTGAGTGACTGGCCGAGTGAGTGAGTGACTGGCCGAGTGAGTGAGTGACTGGCCGAGTGAGTGAGTGACTGGCCGAGTGAGTGAGTGACTGGCCAGTGAGTGAGTGACTGGCCGAGTGAGTGAGTGACTGGCCGAGTGAGTGAGTGACTGGCCGAGTGAGTGAGTGACTGGCCGGTGGAGTGAGTGACTGGCCGAGTGAGTGAGTGACTGGCCGAGTGAGTGAGTGACTGGCCGAGTGAGTGAGTGACTGGCCGAGTGAGTGAGTGACTGGCCGAGTGGTGAGTGACTGGCGAGTGAGGAGTGACTGGCGAGAGTGAGTGAGTGACTGGCCGAGTGAGTGAGTGACTGGCCGAAAGTGAGTGAGTGACTGGCCGAGTGGTGAGTGACTGGCCAGTGAGTGAGTGACTGGCCGAGTGAGTGAGTGACCACAACTGTGCATGTGGGCAGTGCAGTGGACGTTGCCTGGTCACGCAGTGAAACGTCAAGACCTTGGAATGTGCAGCCCCATCAGCCAAGCAACATAGTGTGTGACTGTTAAAGTACACAGGTCTGCATCCTTGAGGGCTGCAACATCCGCAAGTTTCTTTCCACTCTGGCCCAAGGCTGGTGGAAAACGTTGACACGAAGATAACAGTCAAGGAAAGGATGACATCAGCAAATCACAAACCAGCTGAAGGATGATCTCTCCCACCCTCCCCTCCTCTCTCTCTCCCACTCCCCTCCCCCTCCCATTGCCTCCCACTCCCCCTCCCTCTCTCCCATTGCCTCCCACTGCCTCCCTCTCTCCCAGAAACATAGGAAATGCAGTGGCGCCAGCTGTAGTTGTTTCATAAACATGATATCAAAGTCCACAAACACCAACATTCCCTGACAGCTGCTGCACCCGTGTTCCTTTGTTCAAAGCAATACTGGAACGGAGTAGCATGTTCTTTGTAGCTCGTTAATGTGGGATAAACACAGTATGACGGCCTTACACACACACACACACACACAGCAGACTAAACAAGTCTCAAACAAGACCTTCAACATTGAAACCAGAATTACAGGCTGGTCAAGAGAGACGCCATGTCACCACAGAGGTACACAACAGTTCCAAACCCTAAAAAGTCAACAAAAGACAGGCATAAAAACAACCCACCAAACTGTAGTTCTTAGTTTCCAAAGCTAGCGTGATTAGTTTGGACTAATGGCATAAAAACAACCCACCAAACTGTCGTTCTTAGTTTCCAAAGCTAGCGTGATTAGTTTGGACTACTGGCATAAAAACAACCCACCAAACTGTAGTTCTTAGTTTCCAAAGCTAGCGTGATTAGTTTGGACTAATGGCATAAACAACCCACCAAACTGTCGTTCTTAGTTTCCAAAGCTAGCGTGATTAGTTTGGACTACTGGCATAAAAACAACCCACCAAACTGTAGTTCTTAGTTTCCAAAGCTAGCGTGATTAGTTTGGACTAATGGCATAAAAACACAAGCGAACGCCTTTCCATATACATTACATGAGGAGAATGTAGGTTATCACTCACTCCAAAGTCCTGTGGATTCCAAAGTCTATCGAAAGCCAACATCTTCACCATACAAGATACAGAGGAGCCACACAAACCACTGCAAACGTTCCTCAGACAGGCTACTTACCAAGGAATCCCATGGAACAGAGAGCAGGTTTAGATTGAGCATGTGGAGCAGGTCATGAGCCTCTGTGACTCTATCTGAACCCTGCACATTCATCACCAGACTGGATCCAATATGGGAAGGATTCCAACATTCCACACAAGTATCCAACATTCCACACAAGTATCCAACATTCCACACAAGTATCCAACATTCCACACAAGTATCCAACATTCCACACATGTATCCAACATTCCACACAAGTATCCAACACTCCACACAAGTATCCAACATTCCACACAAGTATCCAACATTCCACACAAGTATCCAACATTCCACACAAGTATCCAACATTCCACACAAGTATCCAACATTCCACACAAGTATCCAACATTCCACACAAGTATCCAACATTCCACACAAGTATTCAACATTCCACACAAGTATTCAACATTCCACACAAGTATCCAACATTCCACACAAGTATCCAACATTCCACACAAGTATCCAACATTCCACACAAGTATCAACATTCCACACAAGTATCCAACATTCCACACAAGTATCCAACATTCCACACAAGTATCCAACATTCCACAAGTATTCAACACTCACACAAGTATCCAACATTCCACACAAGTATCCAACATTCCACACAAGTATCCAACATTCCACACAAGTATTCAACATTCCACACAAGTATCAAACATTCAAGTATCAAACATTCCACACAAGTATCAAACATTCCACACAAGTATCCAACATTCCGAGTGAATCCCAACATTCCCACATCCCGAGGAATCACAACATAACATCCCAACATCCCGAGGAATCCCACAACAAGAATCCCACAACATCCCGAGAATCCCCAACATCCCCGAGGAATCCCACAACATCCCGAGGAATCCCACAACATCCCGAGGAATCCCACAACATCCCGAGGAATCCCACAACATTCTGACTTACTCCTGCTGTTGATTCATCCATGACATCTAGGAAAAGGTAGGAGCTTTGTTTGACTGTCTTTCAACAAGCTAAATAAACCAGTAGTGATACAAGGAGAGAGAGAAGAGAAATAGAGAGAATGTGGCCTTGCTGCACTGCAGAACCATTCTCCTTGCCTCCATTTCTCTGTAACCTCTCTTCCTTCCATCTCTCTCTTCCCATCCCTCTATCCTCCTCTTTCCATCCAATCCTCTCCTTTCCATCCTCTATCCTCTCATCTGTCTTCTCCATGCAGTGGAAGAGAGTGAGCCTCAGAGAGACTCAGCACTTTGAGAGTGTGAGCCCTGCCCCCAGATCACATGATGAGGGTGGAACACACACAGCGTCACATGATACTGCAACAACAGAGCTTTTGTTCAGACTGAGTCTAGTTGCTAAAGATACAACGCCCTGCCTTGTGCCCTGCCCTCACTCTCGCACACACACACACACACACACACACACACACACTTTAGGCTTAGATGACCTAAAGTGCACACACACAAGCCAACATCAGATGATCTCACACACCCACAGACAAACACTAGCAGTCATTCACCATCAACTGTCATATTATTGATACCAGTCATTACCAGTCAGAGAGGTCATATTATTGATACCAGTCAGAGGTCATATTATTGATACCAGAGAGAGAGGTCATATTATTGATACCAGTCAGTGAGAGAGAGGTCATATTATTGATACCAGTCAGAGAGAGAGGTCATATGATTGATACCAGTCAGTGATACCAGAGAGAGGTCATATTATTGATACCAGTCAGAGAGAGAGAGGTCATATTATTGATACCAGTCAGAGGTCATATTATTGATACCAGTCAGAGAGAGGTCATATTATTGATACCAGTCAGTGAGAGAGGTCATATTATTGATACCAGTCAGAGAGAGAGGTCATATTATTGATACCAGTCAGAGAGGAGGTCATATGATTGATACCAGTCAGTGAGAGAGGTCATATTATTGATACCAGTCAGTGAGAGAGGTCATATTATTGATAACAGTCAGAGGTCATATTATTGATACCAGTCAGATTGATAACAGTCAAGAGAGGTCATATTATTGATACCAGTCAGTGAGAGAGAGGTCATATTATTGATACCCAGGTCATATTATTGTCAGTGAGAGAGAGGTCATATTATTGGATACCAGTCAGTGAGAGAGAGAGGTCATATTATTGATACCAGTCAGTGAGAGAGGTCATATTATTGATACCAGTCAGTGAGAGAGAGGTCATATTATTGATACAGTCAGAGGTCATATTATTGATACCAGTCAGAGGTCATATTATTGATAACAGTCAGAGAGGTCATATTATTGATACCAGTCAGTGAGAGAGGTCATATTATTGATACCAGTCAGAGAGGTCATATTATTGATACCAGTCAGAGAGAGAGGTCATATTATTGATACCAGTCAGTGAGAGAGAGGTCATATTATTGATACCAGTCAGAGGTCATATTATTGATACCAGTCAGTGAGAGAGAGGTCATATTATTGATACCAGTCAGTGAGAGAGAGGTCATATTATTGATACCAGTCAGTGAGAGAGGTCATATTATTGATACCAGTCAGTGAGAGAGGTCATATTATTGATACCAGTCAGTGAGAGAGGTCATATTATTGATACCAGTCAGTGAGAGAGAGGTCATATGATTGATACCAGTCAGAGAGAGGTCATATTATTGATACCAGTCAGAGGTCATATTATTGATACCAGTCAGAGGTCATATTATTGATAACAGTCAGAGGTCATATTATTGATGCCAGTCAGTGAGAGAGGTCATATTATTGATACCAGTCAGAGAGAGAGGTCATATTATTGATACCAGTCAGAGATAGGTCATATTATTGATAACAGTCAGAGGTCATATTATTGATACCAGTCAGTGAGAGAGGTCATATTATTGATACCAGTCAGAGAGAGAGGTCATATTATTGATACCAGTCAGAGGTCATATTATTGATACCAGTCAGTGAGAGGTCATATTATTGATACCAGTCAGTGAGAGAGAGGTCATATTATTGATACCAGTCAGTGAGAGAGGTCATATTATTGATACCAGTCAGAGAGAGAGGTCATATTATTGATACCAGTCAGAGAGAGAGGTCATATTATTGATACCAGTCAGAGAGAGGTCATATTATTGATACCAGTCAGAGAGAGAGTCATAGATTGAGTCAGAGAGGTCATATTATTGATACCAGTCAGTGAGAGAGAGGTCATATTATTGATACCAGTCAGTGAGAGAGGTCATATTATTGATACCAGTCAGTGAGAGAGAGGTCATATTATTGATACCAGTCAGAGGTCATATTATTGATACCAGTCAGAGGTCATATTGATAACAGTCAGAGGAGAGGTCATATTATTGATACCAGTCAGAGAGGTCATATTATTGATCCCAGTCAGAGGTCATATTATTGATACCAGTCAGAGAGAGGTCATATTATTGATACCAGTCAGTGAGAGAGGTCATATTATTGATACCAGTCAGAGGTCATATTATTGATACCAGTCAGTGAGAGAGAGGTCATATTGATACCAGTCAGTGAGAGAGGTCATATTATTGATACCAGTCAGTGAGAGAGAGTCAATGGTCATATTATTGATACCAGTCAGTGAGAGAGGTCATATTATTGATACCAGTCAGTGAGAGAGGTCATATTATTGATACCAGTCAGTGAGAGAGAGGTCATATTATTGATACCAGTCAGTGAGAGAGGTCATATTATTGATACCAGTCATATGAGTGAGAGAGGTCATATTATTGATACCAGTCAGTGAGAGAGAGGTCATATTATTGATACCAGTCAGTGAGAGAGGTCATATTATTGATACCAGTCAGTGAGAGAGGTCATATTATTGATACCAGTCAGTCATATTGATAACAGAGAGGTCATATGATTGATACCAGTCAGAGAGAGAGGTCATATGATTGATACCAGTCAGTGAGAGAGGTCATATTATTGATACCAGTCAGAGAGTCAGAGGTCATATTATTGATACCAGTCAGTGAGAGAGGTCATATTATTGATACCAGTCAGTGAGAGAGAGGTCATATTATTGATACCAGTCAGTGAGAGAGAGGTCATATTATTGATACCAGTCAGTGAGAGAGGTCATATTATTGATACCAGTCAGTGAGAGAGGTCATATTATTGATACCAGTCAGTGAGAGAGAGGTCATATTATTGATACCAGTCAGAGAGAGAGAGGTCATATTATTGATACCAGTCAGAGAGAGAGGTCATATTATTGATACCAGTCAGTCAGAGAGAGGTCATATTATTGATACCAGTATTATTGATACCAGTCAGTGAGAGAGGTCATATTATTGATACCAGTCAGTGAGAGAGAGGTCATATTATTGATACCAGTCAGAGGTCATATTATTGATACCAGTCAGAGAGAGGTCATATTATTGATACCAGTCAGGATTGATACCAGAGAGGTCATATTATTGATACCAGTCAGTGAGAGAGAGGTCATATTATTGATACCAGTCAGAGAGAGAGGTCATATTATTGATACCAGTCAGTGAGAGAGGTCATATTATTGATACCAGTCAGTGAGAGGTCATATTATTGATACCAGTCAGTGAGAGAGAGGTCATATTATTGATACAGTCAGTCATTGATACCAGTCAGAGAGAGGTCATATTATTGATACCAGTCAGTGAGAGAGAGGTCATATTATTGATACCAGTCAGTCAGAGGTCATATTATTGATACCAGTCAGAGGTCATATTATTGATACCAGTCAGAGGTCATATTATTGATACCAGTCAGAGAGAGAGGCCATATTATTGATACCAGTCAGAGAGGTCATATTATTGATACCAGTCAGAGAGAGAGGTCATATTATTGATACCAGTCAGAGAGAGGGTCATATTATTGATACCAGTCAGAGAGGTCATATTATTGATACCAGTCAGTGAGAGAGGTCATATTATTGATACCAGTCAGAGAGAGAGGTCATATTATTGATACCAGTCAGTCATATTATTGATAAGAGAGAGATCATATTATTGATACCAGTCAGTGAGAGAGAGGTCATATTATTGATACCAGTCAGAGAGAGAGGTCATATTATTGATACCAGTCAGAGAGAGAGGTCATATTATTGATACCAGTCAGAGAGAGAGGTCATATTATTGATACCAGTCAGAGAGAGAGGTCATATTATTGATACCAGTCAGTGAGAGAGAGGTCATATTATTGATACCAGTCAGTGAGAGGTCATATTATTGATACCAGTCAGAGAGAGGTCATATTATTGATACCAGTCAGTGAGAGAGAGGTCATATTGATACCAGTCAGTGAGAGAGGTCATATTATTGATACCAGTCAGTGAGAGAGGTCATATTATTGATACCAGTCAGTAGGAGAGGTCATATTATTGATACCAGTCAGAGAGAGAGGTCATATTA
>NW_027011862.1:0-21875 GCF_036934945.1 Oncorhynchus masou masou | reverse complement strand
TGGGTTGAATTCCTCTCGTCTACACGCAGGTGTGGATAACGCATGTACACACACACACACACACACACACACACACACACACACACACACACACACACACACACACACACACACACACACACACACACACACACACACACACACACACACACACACACATACCCAGGGAATCTTCAGTAATAGCCACTGTGCATACCATGTGTACTATAACTCACACTGTCCTCCGTGTCCTCATTAAAACCCAGTGGGTTGTGACAGTGTGCCTGAGCAAGCTCTCCCAAACATGGGCCTGGGGCCCCCCCGGGTGCAACAGTCAAGAGCTTGCCCCTAACAGTACACAGGCCCCAGTTCAAATAACCAACTCATCATCAGCCTCCCCCTCTGCTCTCTCTCCCCCTCTGCTCTCTCCTCCCCTCTCCCTCTGCTCTCTCTCACCCTCTCTTCCCCTCTTCTCCTCTCTCCCCTGTCTCTTCTCTCTCCCTAGTGGGCAATAAGTCCTGTGCTCCCCTCTCCCTCCGTCTCCTCTCCCTCCCCTTCTCCCCCTCTGCTCTCTCTCACCCCCTCTTCTCCTCTCTCCCCCCATCTCCCTCTCTCTCCCCTAGTGGGCAGTAAGCCCCTGTTCTCCTCTCTCCTCCGTCTCCCCTCTCTCCCCTTAGTGGGCATTAAGCCTCTGCTCCTCTCTCCTCCCATCTCCCCTCGCTCTCCCCTAGTGGGCGTTAAGCCCCTCTGTCTCCTCTCTCCCCTAGTGGGCATTAAGCCCTCTCTCCTCTCTCTCTCTCCCCTAGTGGGCGTTATCCCCTCTTCTCCCCCGTCTCCTCTCTCTCCCCTAGTGGGCGTTAAGCCCTCTTCCTCTCTCCCCCATCTCCCTCTCTCTCCCCTAGTGGGCGTTAAGCCCTCTTCTCCTCTCTCCCCCGTCTCCCCTCTCTCCCCTAGTGGGCAATAAGCCCTGTGCTCCTCTCTCCTCCATCTCCCCCTCTCTCTCCCCTAGTGGGCAGATAAGCCCTGTGCTCCTCTCTCCTCCGTCTCCCCCTCTCTCCCCTAGTGGGCAGTAAGGCCCTGTGCTCCTCTCTCCTCCGTCTCCCTCTCTCTCCCCTAGTGGGCAGTAAGCCCTGTGCTCCTCTCTCCTCCTCTCTCCCCCTCTCTCTCCCCTAGTGGGCAGTAAGCCCTGTGCTCCTCTCTCCTCCGCTCCCCTCTCTCCCCTAGTGGGCAGTAAGCCCTGTGCTCCTCTCCTCCGCCTCCCCTCTCTCTCCCCTAGTGGGCAGTAAGCCCTGTGCTCCTCTCTCCTCCTCTCTCCCCTCTCTCTCCCTAGTGGGCAGTAAGCCCTGTGCTCCTCTCTCCTCCGTCTCCCTCTCTCTCCCCTAGTGGGCAGTAAGCCCTGTGCTCCTCCCTCTCCTCCCGTCTCCCCTCTCTCCCCTAGTGGGCATTAAGCCCTCTTCTCCTCTCTCCCCTCTCTCTCCCCTAGTGGGCTAAGCCCTCTTCTCCTCTCTCCCCCATCTCCCTCTCTCTCCCCTAGTGGGCAGTAAGCCCTGTGCCCTCCTCCTCCGTCTCCTCTCTCTCCCCTAGTGGGCAGCAAGCCCTGTGCTCCTCTCTCCCCCTCTCTCCCCTAGTGGGCAATAAGCCCTGTGCTCCTCTCTCCTCCGTCTCCCTCTCTCTCCCCTAGTGGGCAGTAAGCCCTGTGCTCCTCTCTCCTCCTCTCTCCCCTCTCTCCCCCTAGTGGGCAGTAAGCCCTGTGCCTCTCTCCTCCTCTCTCCCCTCTCTCTCCCCTAGTGGGCAGTAAGCCCTGTGCTCCTCTCTCCTCCTCTCTCCCCTCCTCTCCCCTAGTGGGCAGTAAGCCCTGTGCTCCTCTCTCCTCCTCTCTCCCCTCTCTCTCCCTAGTGGGCAGTAAGCTCCTGTGCTCCTCTCTCCTCCTCTCTCCCTCTCTCTCCCCTAGTGGGCAGTAAGCCCTGTGCTCCTCTCTCCTCCTCTCTCCCTCTGCTCTCCCTAGTGGGCAGTAAGCCCTGTGCTCCTCTCTCCTCCATCTCCCCCTCGCTCTCCCCTAGTGGGCAGTAAGCCCTGTGCTCCTCTCTCCTCCGTCTCCCCTCTCTCTCCCCTAGTGGGCAGTAAGCCCTGTGCTCCTCTCTCCTCCTCTCCTCCCCTCTCTCCCTAGTGGCAGTAAGCCCTGTGCTCCTTCTCCTCCTCTCTCCCCTCGCTCCCCCTAGTGGCAGTAAGCCCCTGTGCTCCTCTCCTCCTCCTCTCTCCCCTCGCTCTCCCCTAGTGGGCAGTAAGCCCTGTGCTCCTCTCTCCTCCTCTCTCCCCCTCTCTCCCCCTAGTGGGCAGTAAGCCCTGTGCCCTCCCTCCTCCGTCTCCCCCTCCCCTAGTGGGCAGTGTGCCCTCTCTCCCCTCCGTCTCCCCTCTCTCCCCTAGTGGGCAGTAAGCCCTGTGCTCCTCTCCTCCTCCTCTCTCCCTCGCTCTCCCCTAGTGGGCAGTAAGCCCTGTGCTCCTCTCCTCTCTCTCCCCTGTTAGTGGGCAGTAAGCCCTGTGCTCCTCTCTCCCCTCCGTCTCCCCTCTCCCTCCCCTAGTGGGCAGTAAGCCCTGTGCTCCTCTCTCCTCCTCTCTCCCCTCGCTCTCCCCCTAGTGGGCAGTAAGCCCTGTGCTCCTCTCCTCCTCCTCTCCCTCTTCCCTAGTGGGCAGTAAGCCCTGTGCCCCTCTCTCCTCCGTCTCCCTCTCTCTCCCCTAGTGGGCAGTAAGCCCTGTGCTCCTCTCTCCTCCTCTCTCCCCTCTCTCTCCCCTAGTGGGCAGTAAGCCCTGTGCTCCTCCTCCTCCTCCTCCCCCTCGCTCCCCCCTCCGTCTCCCCTCTCCCTCCCCTAGTGGGCAGTAAGCCCTGTGCTCCTCTCTCCTCCGTCTCCCCTCTCTCTCCCCTAGTGGGCAGTAAGCCCTGTGCTCCTCTCCTCCTCTCTCTCCCTCTCTCTCCCCTAGTGGGCAGTAAGCCCTGTGCTCCTCTCTCCTCCGTCTCTCCCCTCTCTCTCCCCTAGTGGGCAGTAAGCCCTGTGCTCCCTCCTCCTCCGTCTCCCCTCTCTCTCCCCTAGTGGGCAGTAAGCCCTGTGCTCCTCTCTCCTCCTCTCTCCCCCTCTCTCCCCTAGTGGGCAGTAAGCCCTGTGCTCCTCTCTCCTCCGTCTCCCCCTCTCTCTCCCCTAGTGGGCAGTAAGCCCTGTGCCTCCTCCTCCTCTCTCTCCCCCTCTCTCCCCCTAGTGGGCAGTAAGCCCTGTGCTCCTCTCTCCTCCTCTCTCCCCTCTCTCTCCCCTAGTGGGCAGTAAGCCCTGTGCTCCTCTCTCCTCCGTCTCCCCTCGCTCTCCCCTAGTGGGCAGTAAGCCCTGTGCTCCTCTCTCCTCCTCTCTCCCCCTCTCTCCCCTAGTGGGCAGTAAGCCCTGTGCTCCTCTCTCTCTCTCCTCCTCTCTCCCTAGTGGGCAGTAAGCCCTGTGCTCCTCTCTCCTCCGTCTCCCCTCTCTACCCTAGTGGCAGTAAGCCCCGTGCTCCTCTCTCCTCTCTCCCCCTCTCTCCCCTAGTGGGCAGTAAGCCCTGTGCTCCTCTCTCCTCCTCTCTCCCCTCTCTCCCCTCAGGTCGGCAGTAAGCCCTGTGCTCCCTCTCTCCTCCTCTCCCCCTCTCTCTCCCCTAGTGGGCAGTAAGCCCTGTGCTCCTCTCCTCTCTCCCCTCTCTCTCCCTAGTGGGCAGTAAGCCCTGTGCCCCTCTCTCCTCCTCTCTCCCTCTCTCCCCTAGTGGGCAGTAAGCCCTGTGCCCTCTCTCCTCCTCTCTCCCCTCTCTCCCCTAGTAGGCAGTAAGCCCTGTGCTCCTCTCTCTCCTCTCTCCCGCTCTCTCCCTAGTGGGCAGTAAGCCCTGTGCCCTCTCTCCTCCTCTCTCCCTCGCTCTCCCCTAGTGGGCAATAAGTCCTGTGCTCCTCTCTCCCCCATCTCCCCTCTCTCTCCCCTAGTGGGCAGTAAGCCCTGTGCTCCTCTCTCCCCCCGTCTCCCCTCTCTCTCCCCTAGTGGGCAGTAAGCCCTGTGCTCCTCTCTCCTCCGTCTCCCCTCTCTCTCCCCTAGTGGGCAGTAAGCCCTGTGCTCCCTCTCTCCTCCTCTCTCCCTCTCTCCCCTAGTGGGCAGTAAGCCCCGTGCCCTCTCTACTCTTCTCCCCTCTCTCCCCTAGTGGGCAGTAAGCTCCTGTGCTCCCTCTTCCCCACGTGTCTCCACCCAGCTGTGGACAGGGAAGATGATGTCCTTTGTGATGAGCAGCTCTAGAGCCGCTACTGTAACACACATGTTGATTACAGAGTAATGGATGGGGCAGCAGGACCCCAGGGTAGGAGGGGTCTTCTATGTTACTGGCTAATTGGGTAGCTGCCCTCTATCTCTCTGCGGGTCTGCACAAATTGCCAGTGTGACCTCTGGCGAGTCAGTGACATCTGTTGACAGTTTCCTGAGTGTTCTAATGACCAGCTCAGGGACATCTGTTGACAGTTTCCTGAGTGTTCTAATGACCTGCTCAGGGACATCTGTTGACAGTTTCTGAGTGTCTAATGACTGCCTAGGACATCTGTTGACAGTTTCCGAGTGTTCTAATGACCTTGCTCAGGGACATCTGCTGACAGTTTCCGAGTGTTCTAATGACCTGCTCAGGGACATCTGTTGACAGTTTCCCGAGTGTTCTAATGACCTGCTCAGGGACATCTGTTGACAGTTTCCCGAGTGTTCTAATGACCTGCTCAGGGACATCTGTTGACAGTTTCCTGAGTGTTCTAATGACCTGCTCAGGGACATCTGTTGACACAAATGACCTAGGGACTGCAGTTGAAATGAGCTTTTGCAAAGGTCCCTCGTCAAACTAAAATGTATTAAAGTAAAGTTTCATGTAGACGTTTGTAGACTGATTTGTTGCTGTTCAGGCAGCAGCACTGGGAATGAAATGAAACCCTGGACGTGACTGGGATCACTTTTCAGAGGCTCTGTAATCTCAGACAGTAAATCACGTCAGGGAATGACTTGGCCATGAGGGTCCCAGCCAACAATGGAAATACTTCACATGGTCACATGTCAAACAAATCCTGTTCCTATTGACATTGTGTTTATTTACATTGTGTTTGACATTGTGTTTATTTTACATTGTGTTTATTTACATTGTGTTTATTGACACTGTGTTTATTGACACTGTGTTTATTTACATTGTGTTTATTTACATTGTGTTTATTTACATTGTGTTTATCGACATTGTGTTTATTTACATGGGGTTTATATACATTGTGTTAATTGACATTGTGTACTTGTAAATAGCTACAAAGACAACCTGTGGAACCATGTTCTCTATTTGTCTCTCCAACTCTCCTTCCTCTCTTCTTCTCCCCCCCGCCTCTCCCCATCTCTTCTCTCCTCTCTCCTCTCCTCCAACTCTCCAACCTTCCTCCTTCTCTTCTCTCTCCCCATTTCTCTCTCCCCTCTCTCCCCATCTCTTCTCTCCCTCCCCCTCTTCTCTCCCCTTTTCTCTCCCCTTTCTTCCTTCTCTGCCTCTCCCCATCTTCCCTCCCCCGCCCTCTCCCCATCTCTCCCTCCTCCTTTCTCTCCCCCTCTCCTCACTCCCTCTCCTCTCTCCAACTCTCCTTCCTCTTCTCTCTCCATTCCTCTCCTCCCCCGTCTCTCCCCATCTCTCCCTCTCTCCCTCCCCCTTTCTCTCCCCTCTCTCCTCCTCTCTCCCTCTCCCCCTCTCCAACCCCCTCCTTCCCTTCTCTCTCCATTTCTCTTCTCTCCTCCCCCTCTCTCTCCCCATTTCTCTCTCTCCCTCCCCCTCTCTCTCCTCCCTCCCTCCCCTCCTCTCCTCTCCCCTCCCCTTTCTCTCTCCTCCTCCCCTCCCTCTCCCCTCTCCCCTCCCCTCCCCTGCTCCCCTCTCCCCATCTCTCCCTCTCTCCCCTCCCCCTCTCTCCCCATCTCTCTTCTCCCCCTCTCTCCTCTCTCCTCCCCCTCTCTCCTCTCCCTCCCCCTTTCTCTCTCTCCTCCTCCCATCCCTCTCCTCTCCCTCCCCCTCCCCCTGTCTCTCTCCCCATCTCTCCTCTCTCCCTCCCCTTTCTCTCCCCCTTTCTCCTCCTCCCCATCTCTCTCCCCCTCTCCTCCTCCCTCTCTCCTCTCCCTCCCCTTTTCTTCTCCTCCTCCCCTCCCTCTCTCCCTCTCCCTCCCCTCCCCTGTCTCTCTCCCCATCTCTCCTCTCTCCTCCCTCCTTTCTCTCTCCCCTCTCCTCCCCATCTCTCTCCTCTCCTCCTCTCTCCTCCCCTCCTCTCCTCTCCCCCCCTTTCTCTCTCTCCCCTCCCCTCCCTCTCCCTCTCCTCCCCATCTCCTCCTCCCTCCCTCCCCTCTCCAGGTAGTAACCCTGGCCGTCTACACCTTCATCTTTGCCTGTATTATTGGAAGACAGTTCTTGGACCCAGCTCAGGGTTACCCAGGTCATGACCAGGACTTTTACGTTCCCATCTTCACTATGCTACAGTTCTTCTTCTACTCTGGCTGGCTCAAGGTATGACTGACTGACTGACTGACTGACTCACACACACCAGCTGGCTCAAGGTACGACTGACTGACTCACACACACCAGCTGGCACAAGGTATGACTGACTGACTCACACACACCAGCTGGCTCAAGGTATGACTGACTGACTGACTGACTGACTCACACACACCAGCTGGCTCAAGGTATGACTGACTGACTGACTGACTGACTGACTGACTGACACACACATCACACACCAGCTGGCTCAAGGTATGACACACACACACACACACACACACACACACACACACACACAGTTGTTATTGTAGTCCAGCTGGCTCAAGGTCCTGTCCTCCACAAACCTTTTTGCCTTTTGGTTCCAACCAGGGTAATTAGATCCCGGTCATCAAACCCCAGTACTGTGGATAACAATGCTGGGGTTGTGATGTTATTATGAAGGTCTAGTGAGAGGGAATGTGTGGATGCAGAGTGTACAGTGTCAGTACACAATGTCTGTACAGCTGCTGCACCATGTCTGACAATCCATTTCATTGGATAAAAATGGGGATTTGTCAGGAGGGGAAGTGCCTTGTGGGATTTCATTTGTCAACCAATGTTGTAAATCCCTGATGTCACATGACTGCCTGTTGTTTGATATCACTTCCGTATCAAGACATTTTGTGTGGATAATGAGCAGTGATGTGAGAGGTCCTTCTCCTTCAGGTTGCTGAGCAGCTCATTAATCCATTTGGGGAGGATGATGACGACTTCGAGGCGAACTGGTGTATCGACAGAAATCTGCAGGTTACTCCAATCAATCAATCAATCAATCAATTAACCAAACATGTGTTGCAAAATGCCTTACAGTAAAACCCAGACTAGTTTTCATGTCTTTTCCAAGCCGATGTTATTGATTGATCTGTCATTTGTGCCAATCGATCATTCAAGTCAATACCTGTGTTGTCTCAGGTGTCGCTGATCGCGTGGACGAGATGCACATGAACTCCTCCGATGACTAAAGACATTTACTGGAACGACTCTGAGGCTCTGCCTCCCTACACCCTGGCTGCTGCCGACTACTGCATCCCCTCCTTCCTCGGATCCACCAGAGAGCTGGAGTGAGGACATGACAACACGGCACGCATGGCACACGCACGGACACGCACGGACACACACACACACACACACACACACACACACGGACACGCACGGACACGCCGCCACACGCACACACACGCACGCACACACACACACACACACACACACACACACACACACACACACACACACGGGGCTGTTTGTACAAACACACACACGCACGCACGCGTCCGCACACACTCTCACACACACACACACACACACACACACACACACACACACACACACACACACACACACACACCCACACAAGGCTGCTTGTACAAACACGCACGCACACACACACACACACACACACACACACACACACACACACACACACGCACGCACACATGCACGCACGCACACACACACACACAAATGTATACTCAAGTCCTACGATGCAAGGGCACGTAAAACTCCCATCTCTCCTCAGCTAGATATCTGTCTGAGAGAAGATGGACAAGAGGTCATGGCTAGAGAGGATATGCTATGTGTCAAATGGACACATTTTATCTAACCCTTTTTCCTAGTCTCGTGTTGCCATACCTTCAAAATCACATTGTTTTTATCCTAACCTTAACCTAATTCTCCTAACCTGCCACAAAAAGTCAATTCTGGTCAATTCCTGACGAGATGTATACTATCTAGTCAAAACCATTACTATTCACTAATATCCATAAACTGTATACTATCTAGTCTAACGTATTCACTAATATCCATAAACTGTATACCATCTAGTCTAATGAATTCACTAATATCCATAAAACTGTATACTATCTAGTCTAATGAATTCACTAATATCCATAAACTGTATACTATTCTAGTCTAATGAATTCACTAATATCCATAAACTGTATACTATCTAGTCAAAACCATTACTATTCAATAATTACTATTCTAAAATACACCTTACTATTACTAATATCCACAATTACAATTACTATTCTAATATCGACAAGCTGTATACTATCTAGTCTAATGAATTCACTATCCATAACCTGTATACTATCTAGTCTAACGTATTCACTAATATCCATAACCTGTATACTATCTAGTCAAACCATTACTATTCACTGTAATATCCATAAGCGGTATACTATCTAGTCTAACGCATTCACTAATATCCATAAACGATATACTATCTAGTCTAACGTATTCACTAATATCCATAAACGGTATCCTATCTAGTCTAACGATTCACTAATAGCCATAACCTGTATACTATCTAGTCTAATGTATTCACTGTAATATCCATAAACGGTATACTATTTATCTAGTCTAATGTATTCACTGTAATATCCATAACCTGTATACTATCTAGTCTAATGTATTCACTTAATATCCACAAGCTGTATACTATCTAGTCTAAAGTATTCACTGTAATATCCATAACCTGTATACTATCTAGTCTAACGTATTCACTGTAATATCCATAAACTGTATACTATCTAGTCAAACCATTACTATTCACTGTAATATCCATAACCTGTATATACTATCTAGTCTAATGTATTCATTAATATCCATAAACTGTATACTATCTAGTCAAAACCATTACTATTCACTGTAATATCCATAAGCGGTATACTATCTATCTAACGTATTCACTAATATCCATAAACGATATACTATCTAGTCTAACGTATTCACTAATATCCATAACCTGTATCCTTTCTAGTCTAACGTATTCACTAATATCCATAACCTGTATACTATCTAGTCTAATGTATTCACTGTAATATCCATAAACGGTATACTATCTAGTCTAATGTATTCACTGTAATATCCATAACCTGTATACTATCTAGTCTAATGTATTCACTAATATCCACAAGCTGTATACTATCTAGTCTAAAGTATTCACTGTAATATCCATAACCTGTATACTATCTAGTCTAACGTATTCACTGTAATATCCATAAACTGTATACTATCTAATCAAAACCATTACTATTCAATGTAATATCCATAACCTGTATACTATCTAGTCTAATGAATTCACTAATATCCATAAATGGTATACTATCTAGTCTAACCTATTCACTAATATCCATAACCTGTATACTATCTAGTCTAATGTATTCACTGTAATATCTATAACCTGTATACTATCTAGTCTAACGTATTCACTAATATCCATAACCTGTATACTATCTAGTCAAAACCATTACTATTCACTGTAATATCCATAAACGGTATACTATCTAGTCTAACATATTAACTAATATCCATAACCTGTATACTATCTAGTCTAACATATTCACTAATATCCATAACCTGTATACAATCTAGTCTAACGTATTCATTAATATCCATAAACGGTATACTATCTAGTCTAATGTATTCACTGTAATATCCATAAACTGTATACTATCTAGTCAAAACCATTACTATTCACTGTAATATCCATTACCTGTATACTATCTAGACTAAAGTATTCACTAATATCCATTACCTGTATACTATCTAGTCTAACGTATTCACTGTAATATCCATAACCTGTATACTATCTAGTCTAACGTATTAACTAATATCCATAACCTGCATACTATCTAGACTAAAGTATTCACTGTAATATTCTATCTTTCAGTCTATCGGGCATTTTTCAGTTCGAGAGGCAGACAAAATGGACATTCACAGACAGGACAGCCACAACAGCAATCACAACTTCCCGCCATGGCTGCCAAAAGTCAGTCCTGGGCACGGCGAGGCTTCTCAGCGTCCAGGATCCCCAGAGCTCGCCCCTCTCGGCTCCTCCTTCAAACGCCACAGCAGTGAGGCCTTCTTCCCCTTCAGACCTGACTCCCATGACTACCCTGGATCAGACGACCAGGCTCCCCCAGGACCTGATCACTCTCTGTTCCCCAGACCCAACCCTTTAACTCCCATAACCCTCTCTCGCCCAACCACCCTCTGGATACGCTACGGGAGGTTAGCAGTACTCTTCTTCCCTGACACTGAGCCCCGTACGCCGTCCCCGTACACACCTGCCTCAGTGGGTGGTAAGTCCACCTGCTTCTTCTGATGATCATGGGGATAGTGGTTATGGGGGTGATGGAGGGACGTGTGGGGCGTTATCTGGGGCTCCACAACCCCTGAATCATATAGAGGCCTTCTCCCAACAGAGAGGGGGCATGAGCAGGCTCAAGTAAGCCTGGGACGCCAGTAGATCTGTCCCCCATTGTGGAGGCTCCGGCCCTGAACACGAATCAGGGCAACAGCTGTACCCAACCGAGGCCCAAGAAGTTGAGCTGAACGTCCCTTAAAGACTGGTAAGCCACAGAGACGTCAGCTGTCCTTCCAGTTCTCCAGACAGGGGTCAAAGAGCTCCCTGCACAGCCTGCCGAGTCCTCAAGGCCTAGGGAGGAGGAGAGGCCGAAACACTCCCACAGCCCTCCACTTTCCTGCTGAGCCTGCCCAGTTCCAGGCACTGCAAGTCCCGAGGACAGACATTCTGGAGTCCAATGGTCATGAGAGTGACAAGAAGGACACCAGTGACAGGCAAGAGAACAAGGACCAGTCACAACCGGAGAAGTCGAATGTTCTTCTGACATACAGTACATATCGACCCTGACATGCAGTACATATCGACCCTGCTGTGCAGTACATATCGACTTCTGCTGTGCAGTACATATCAACCCTGACATGCAGTACATACGACCCTGGACATGCAGTACATATCGACCCTGCTGTGCAGTACATATACGACCCTGACATGCAGTACATATCGACCCTGACATGCAGGGCATATCGACCCTGACATGCAGTACATATCGACCCTGACATGCAGTACATATCGACCCTGACATGCAGTACATATCGACCCTGACATGCAGTACATATCGACCCTGACATGCAGTACATATCGACCCTGACATGCAGTACATATCACCCTGACATGCAGTACACATCAATTCTGACATGGTACACATCGACCCTGACATGCAGTACACATCGTCCTGACATGCAGTACATCGACCCTGACATGCAGTACATATCGACCCTGACATGCAGTACATATCGACCCTGACATGCAGTACATATCGACCCTGACATGCAGTACACATCGACCCTGACATGCAGTACCACATCACCTCTGACATGCAGTACACACATCGGCCCTGACATGCAGTACATATCGACCCTGACATGCAGTACATATCGACCCTGACATGCAGTACATATCGACTCCTGACATGCAGTACACATCGAATTCTGACATGCAGTACACATCGACCCTGACATACAGTACATATCGACTCCTGACATACAGTACATATCGATTCTGACATACAGTACACATCGACCCTGACATGCAGTACATATCGACCCTGACATGCAGTACATATCGACCCTGACCTGCAGTACATATCGACTCCTGACCTGCAGTACATATCGACCCTGACATGCAGTACATATCGCACCCTGACATGTGCAGTACATATCGACCCTGACATGCAGTACATATCGACCCTGACATGCAGTACATATCGACCCTGACATGCAGTACATATCGGCCTGCTGTGCCCTAATATGAGTCATTTCACAGGATCTCTAAGGGTGTACCCAGCATTATTATAATTGACACCCTAATAAACATCAAATGTTTGTTTTATAATAAAATATAATTTATTCAGTCATCACCACTGTTAATCATTGTACTCACTCACAAAATGATGCAACAAAAAAACATCTGATTGCATTTAAACAATTATTTATTAACTTTAGTAGAATGAAAATGCATGAATTATTCTCAAAAGATGCCAGACAGCCACTGATAATGCTGGACAGACAGCCTTTCAGCCTTCCCATGAAGCACTTCTGTCTCCGTGATGATGACAGGAGGTGCAGCATGGTGATTCCATGCATCGCTTTACTATCTATCCTTCCTTCCTTCCTTCCTTCCTTCCTTCCTCACTTCATCCCTCCTTCTATCATCCATCCATCCATGACTCCCTACTTCCATCGCTCCATTTACCCTTCCCACCTCCCATCTATCTATCCATCTCTGCATCCAACGTTGTATAGCGTGTGTGTCTGGCCTTAGCGAAGCCCACCCCTGTCCTGTCCCCGGTCATAGATACTATAGTAATCAGAGAGGAACACGTCCCCTAGGATCCACAAAGGATCCGTTGAGGAGTGCAGATCCTCCCCCTGGAACCCACTGAAACAGATCTCATGATCACCATCAACCTCCTGAAGAGAGGGGGAGGGAGGAGGGAGAGAAGGAGGAGGGAGAGGAGGAGAGAGGAGAGAGAGGAGGGGGGAGAGAGAGGAGGAGAGAAGGAGGGAGAGGAGGAGCAAGAGGAGAGAGAGGGGAGAGAGAAGGAGGGGGAGAGGAGGAGGAAGGAGAGAGGAGGCGAGGAGAAGGAGGGAGGAGGGAGAGGGAGGAGAGAGAAGGAGGAGGAGGGAGAAGGAGGGAGTAGAGAGAGGAGGGGAGGGAGAGAGGAGGAGGAGGAGGAGAGAGGAGGAGGGAGAGGAGGAGGGAGGAGAGAGGAGGAAAGAGAGGGAGGGAGAAGGAGAGAGAAGGAGGGGAGAGGAGGAGGGAGAGAGAGAAGGAGAGAGAAGTAGAGAGAAGGAGGGAGAGAAGGGAGGAATAAGGAGAGAGAAGTAGAGAGGAGAGAGAAGGAAAGATAAGAAGAGAGGAGTGAGTGAGAAGGAGAGAGAAGGAGGAAGGAGGGAGAGAAGGAGGGAGAAGGAGAGAGGAGGGAGGAGAGAGAAGGAGGGAGAAGGAGAGGAATGGAGAGAAGTAGAGAGAAGGAGGGAGAGAGAAGGAGAGAGGAGGGAGAGGAGGAGGGAGAAGGGAGAGAGGAGGAGGGTAAAGGACAGAGAGAGTGTGTCAGAAATATGACAACAATCATAACCACCACATGTTTTTTTGACACAGGCCTATCGTAGGGACACAAAAAATGTATATCTATAATTTATACTAAAATGATTATCACACACAAGTTAAAGTATATACAGCAATAGTATGTATGCCGAAATCTTGTCATGTTCATTCACTGTGTGTTGGACCAGTACCACCCTTTTGACGTAGGACTCAGCAGTGAGCACGTATTCCACCCCGTTGAGCGTGGATGGTCACCTAGGGGCAGGCTGGAGATTCGGGCGCAGTCAATCAGGTACTGCAACACATTTTCCTCATTGAAAAGCATTGAAGAGAATTGGAATTTCAGTGTACTTCCTGAATCAACTGGAATGTAAATGGAACTGAGCCTCGTGCAGCCCCTGTAACTCTACAGAGACTGGCATGGGCACACTTCTCCAATGGAGGTGGGGGCAGCTCCTATCACAAGTAGTACTAGTAGTAGTAGTACCAGTAGTACTAATAGTAGTAGTAGCAGTAGTAGTAGTAGTAGATGAAGCAGCAGTAGAAGTAGTAGCAGCAATGGTAGCAGGATTAGTAGTAGTAGCAGCAGTAGTAGTAGTAGTAGTAGCAGTAGTAGTAGCAGGATTAGTAGTAGTAGTAGTAGTAGCAGCAGCAGTAGCAGTAGTAATAGCAGGAGTAGGAGTAGTAGCAGCAGTAGTAGCAGTAGTAGTAGTAGCAGTAGTAGTAGCAGGATTAGTAGTAGTAGTAGTAGCAGTAGTAGTAGTAGTGGAGGTAGTAGCAGTAGTAGTAGCACGCCCAATTTTTCCGTTTTTGATTTGTTAAAAAAGTTTGAAATATCCAATAAATGTCGTTCCACTTCATGATTGTGTCCCACTTGTTGTTGATTCTTCACAAAAAAATACAATTTTATATCTTTATGTTTGAAGCCTGAAATGTGGCAAAAGGTCGCAAATTTCAAGGGGGCCGAATACTTTCGCAAGGAACTGTATTTGCAGTAGTAGTAGCTGTAGTAATAGTAGTTGTTACATCTGCTCCTGCCACACCTACTTCTCATCCCGAACCTCCCTAAACCTGGCACCACTCCCCAGTGCTCTCTCCCTCTCTCTCTGTGTGTATGTGATTATGTGAGTGGAGACAGGTGTGCTGGAAGCAGAGCAGATTCCCACCAGCTGCAACCTGTTCCATAATCAAGAACCCTACAAATACTCAGCCCTGCCACTTCCATACTGCCAGATCGTAGCCTCGACTCAGTCAGTCTGCATTTCAAGCTGTTTGTTCTTGCATATATTTTCTTATCCTGTTTTTCCCAAGCCTCACGCTGCTTTTTCTCTCCACTACAGTCCTGTCTGCTCTGACTCAGGTACCTGTCTCCAGTCCCGTCTGCTCTGACTCAGGTACCTGTCTCCAGTCCCGTCTGCTCTGACTCAGGTACCTGTCTCCAGTCCCGTCTGCTCTGACTCAGGTACCTGTCTCCAGTCCTCGTCTGCTCTGACTCAGGTACCTGTCTCCAGTCCGTCTGCTCTGACTCAGGTACCTGTCTCCAGTCCCTCTCTCTGACTCAGGTACCTGTCTCCAGTCCCAATCTGCTCTGACTCAGGTACCTGTCTCTCCAGTCCCGTCTGCTCTGACTCAGGTACCTGTCTCCAGTCCCTCGTCTGCTCTGACTCAGGTACCTGTCTCCAGTCCCGTCTGCTCTGACTCAGGTACCTGTCTCCAGTCCCTCGTCTGCTCTGACTCAGGTACCTGTCTCCAGTCCCGTCTGCTCTGACTCAGGTACCTGTCTCCAGTCCCGTCTCTCTGACTCAGGTACCTGTCTCCAGTCCCGTCTCTCTGACTCAGGTACCTGTCTCCAGTCCCGTCTGCTCTGACTCAGGTGTGCCTGTCTCCCAGTCCTTCTGCTCTGACTCAGGTACCTGTCTCCAGCCCCGTCTGCTCTGACTCAGGTACCTGTCTCCAGTCCCTCGTCTGCTCTGACTCAGGTACCTGTCTCCAGTCCCGTCTGCTCTGACTCAGGTACCTGTCTCCAGCCCGTCTGCTCTGACTCAGGTACCTGTCTCCAGTCCCGTCTGCTCTGACTCGGGTACCTGTCTCCAGTCCCGTCTGCTCTGACTCGGGTACCTGTCTCAGTCCGTCTGCTCTGACTCGGGTACCTGTCTCAGTCCCGTCTGCTCTGACTCAGGTACCTGTCTCCAGTCCCGTCTGCTCTGACTCAGGTACCTGTCTCCAGTCCCTCGTCTGCTCTGACTCAGGTACCTGTCTCCAGTCCCGTCTGCTCTGACTCAGGTACCTGTCTCCAGTCCCGTCTGCTCTGACTCGGGTACCTGTCTCCAGTCCCGTCTGCTCTGACTCGGGTACCTGTCTCCAGTCCCGTCTGCTCTGACCCGGGTACCTGTCTCCAGTCCCGTCTGCTCTGACTCGGGTACCTGTCTCCAGTCCCGTCTGCTCTGACTCAGGTACCTGTCTCCAGTCCCTCGTCTGCTCTGACTCAGGTACCTGTCTCCAGTCCCGTCTGCTCTGACTCGGGTGCCTGTCTCCAGTCCCGTCTGCTCTGACTCGGGTACCTGTTTCCAGTCCCGTCTGCTCTGACTCGGGTACCTGTCTCCAGTCCCGTCTGCTATGACTCGGGTACCTGTCTCCAGTCCCTTCTGCTCTGACTCAGGTACCTGTCTCCAGTCCCTCGTCTGCTCTGACTCAGGTACCTGTCTCCAGTCCCGTCTGCTCTGACTCGGGTACCTGTCTCCAGTCCCTCGTCTGCTCTGACTCAGGTACCTGTCTCCAGTCCCGTCTGCTCTGACTCAGGTACCTGTCTCCAGTCCCGTCTGCTATGACTCAGGTACCTGTCTCCAGTCCCGTCTGCTATGACTCAGGTACCTGTCTCCAGTCCCGTCTGCTCTGACTCAGGTACCTGTCTCCAGTCCCTCGTCTGCTCTGACTCAGGTACCTGTCTCCAGTCCCGTCTGCTCTGACTCGGGTACCTGTCTCCAGTCCCGTCTGCTCTGACTCGGGTACCTGTCTCCAGTCCTGTCTGCTACAGCTCGGGTACCTGTCTCCAGTCCCGTCTGCTCTGACTCAGGTACCTGTCTCCAGTCCCGTCTGCTCTGACTCAGGTACCTGTCTCCAGTCCCGTCTGCTCTGACTCGGGTACCTGTCTCCAGTCCCGTCTGCTCTGACTCAGGTACCTGTCTCCAGTCCCGTCTGCTCTGACTCAGGTACCTGTCTCCAGTCCCGTCTGCTCTGACTCAGGTACCTGTCTCCAGTCCCTCGTCTGCTCTGACTCGGGTACCTGTCTCCAGTCCCTCGTCTTCTCAGTCCTGCTTCCCTGCCCTGGATCCCTGCTCTACTGCTTCAATGTATTCCGCTCCAGACCTGCTTACACGGATCCTAATCTCCTTGCCCCCAGGCTCAACCGTAAGGCTCTCCAGAGGGTAGTGAGGTCTGCACAACGCATCACCGTGGGCAAACTACCTGCCCTCTAGGACACCTACACCACCCGATGTCACAGGAAGATCATCAAGGACAACAACCACTTGAGCCACTGCCTGTTCACCCCGCTATCTTCTGGAAAGTACAGTACAGGTGCATCAAAGCAGGGAGCGAGAGACTGAAAAACAGCTTCTATCTCAAGGCCATCAGACTGTTAAACAGCCACCATTAACATTGAGTGGCTGCTGCCAACACACTGACTCAACTCCAGCCACTTTAATAATGGGAATTGATGGAAATTGATGTAAAATATATCACTAGCCACTTTAAACAATGCTACTTAATATAATGTTTACATACCCTACATTACTCATCTCATATGTATATACTGTACTCTATATCATCTACTGCATCTTTATGTAATACATGTATCACTAGCCACTTTAAACTATGCCACTTTGTTTACATACCCTATATTACCCATCTCATATGTATATACTGTACTCTATATCATCTACTGCATCTTGCCTATGCCGTTCTGTACCATCACTCATTCATATATCTTTATGTACATATTCTTTATCCCTTTACACTTGTGTGTATAAGGTAGTAGTTTTGGAATTGTTAGGTTAGATTACTCATTGGTTATTACTGCATTGTCAGAACTAGAAACACAAGCATTTCGCTACACCCGCATTAACATCTGCTAACCATGTGTATGTGACAAATAAAATGGATTTGATTAGTATTTAACGTTATCATATCACCTCTCCAATGGAGGTGGGGGTAGCTCCTATCAGCTGTTGTAGAGCGAGGATGTCACGGTTGGGGCCGATGATGAGAGACGTGCCTGTATCAACGATGGCCTGACAGCCGCGGGGACAGAAGTTCAAGGCTCCCTGAACCTGTACACTGCAGTGGAAGAGGTGGAGGAAAACCTGTGTTCAGAACTACAGGGACATGACCTTTTTACAAGAATTCAATCTCTAATTTGGCTGCCATTTTGGTTTACTAGGATACAGCAACGAGATGAGACGAAAGGGACTTTTCTGACCGGCGTCCCATTGACTTCCTGACGAGCCAAAACCTGCCCTAACATTAACCTAACCCTTAACCCTGACCCTAACCAAACCCTTAACCCTGACCCTAACCTTAACCCTGACCCTTAACCCTGACCCTAACCTTAACCAAACCCTTAACCCTGACCCTAACCTTAACCTAACCCTTAACCCTGACCCTAACCTTAACCTAACCCTTAACCCTGACCCTAACCCTTAACCAAACCCTTAACCCTGACCCTAACCTTAACCAAACCCTTAACCCTGACCCTAACCTTAACCTAACCCTTAACCCTGACCCTAACCTTAACCAAACCCTTAACCCTGACCCCAACCTTAACCAAACCCCTAACCCTGACCCTAACCTTAACCAAACCCCTAACCCTGACCCTAACCTTAACCAAACCCTTAACCCTGACCCTAACCCTTAAACCTGACCCTAACCTTAACCAGACCCCTAACCCTGACCCTAACCTTAACCAAACCCTTAACCCTGACCCTAACCTTAACCTAACCCTTAACCCTTAACCCTGACCCTAACCCTAACCTAACCCTTAACCCTGACCCTAACCCTAACCTTAACCTAACCCTTAACCCTAACCCTAACCCTGACCCTTAACCCTGACCCTTAACCCTGACCCTGACCCTAACCTTAACCAAACCCCTAACCCTGACCCTAACCTTAACCAAACCCCTAACCCTGACCCTAACCTTAACCAAACCCTTAACCCTGACCCTAACCTTAACCAAACCCTTAACCCTGACCCTAACCTTAACCGAACCCTTAACCCTGACCCTAACCTTAACCGAACCCTTAACCCTGACCCTAACCTTAACCGAACCCTTAACCCTGACCCTAACCCTGACCCTAACCTTAACCTAACCCTTAACCCTGACCCTAACCCTAACCCTAACCTTAACCCTGACCCTAACCTTAACCTAACCCTTAACCCTGACCCTAACCTTAACCTAACCCCTAACCCTAACCTTAACCAAACCCTTAACCCTGACCCTAACCTTGACCCTAACCTGACCCTAACCTTAACCAAACCCTTAACCCTAACCTTAACCAAACCCCTAACCTTAACCAAACCCTTAACCCTGACCCTAACCTTAACCCTGACCCTAACCTTAACCTAACCCTTAACCCGACCCTAACCTAACCCTTAACCCTGACCCTAACCTTAACCCTAACCTTAACCTAACCCTTAACCCTAACCCTAACCTAACCCTGACCCTAACCTTAACCAAACCCTTAACCCTGACCCTAACCTTGATCCTAACCTGACCCTAACCTTAACCAAACCCTTAACCCTAACCTTAACCAAACCCCTAACCCTGACCCTAACCTTAACCAAACCCTTAACCCTGACCTTAACCCTGACCCTTAACCTAACCCTTAACCCGACCCTAACCTAACCCTTAACCCTGACCCTAACCTTAACCCTAACCTTAACCTAACCCTTAACCCTGACCCTAACCCTAACCTAACCCTGACCCTAACCTTAACCAAACCCTTAACCCTGACCCTAACCTTGATCCTAACCTGACCCTAACCTTAACCAAACCCTTAACCCTAACCTTAACCAAACCCCTAACCCTGACCCTAACCTTAACCAAACCCTTAACCCTGACCTTAACCCTGACCCTAACCTTAACCTAACCCTTAACCCGACCCTAACCTAACCCTTAACCCTGACCCTAACCTTAACCCTAACCTTAACCTAACCCTTAACCCTGACCCTAACCCTAACCTAACCTAACCCTGACCTTAACCAAACCCTTAACCCTGACCCTAACCTTGATCCTAACCTGACCCTAACCTTAACCAAACCCCTAACTCTGACCCTAACCTTAACCAAACCCTTAACCCTGACCCTAACCTTAACCCTGACCCTAACCTAACCCTTAACCCGACCCTAACCCTTAACCCTGACCCTAACCTTAACCCTAACCTTAACCTAACCCTTAACCCTGACCCTAACCCTAACCTAACCCTGAACCTAACCCTGACCCTGACCCTAACCTTAACCAAACCCTTAACCCTGACCCTAACCTTAACCAAACCCCTAACCCTGACCCTAACCTTAACCAAACCCCTAACCCTGACCCTAACCTTAACCTAACCCTTAACCCTGACCCTAACCTTAACCAAACCCTTAACCCTGACCCTAACCTTAACCAAACCCCTAACCTTAACCCTAACCTTAACCGAACCCTTAACCCTGACCCTAACCCTTAACCCTGACCCTAACCTAACCTAACCCTGACCCTAACCTTAACCAAACCCTTAACCCTAACCTTAACCCTAACCCTTAACCCTGACCCTAACCTAACCCTGACCTTAACCCTGACCCTAACCTTAACCTAACCCTTAACCCTGACCCTAATCCTGACCCTAACCTTAACCTAACCCCTGACCCTAACCTTAACCAAAACCTTAACCTTAACCTTAACCTAACCTTAACCTAACCCTGACCCAACCCTTAACCCTGACCCTAACCTTAACCTAACCCTTAACCCTGACCCTAACCTTAACCCTAACCTTCTTTTAACCAATTCTGCAATGTAATATTGGTTTGTACGTCACCCACGTCCCCTTAGTTTTCCCCCACAGCATCACAATTGAAATCGGGGACAATTCCACCATTTCCCCACTAGATGACCGGACAGCACAATATTCTCCTTCTTCTCAGCCATATCAAATGATCAAACAGCTGCCTCACTCTTGTGGGCAGCCCTACTACTAACTGTGGATATGTCCCCTGGTTTGACAGAGGGACAACATGGTTCTGACCCAGTTTGACAGCGGGACAATATGATATGAGTTATCCTGGTTCTGACCCAGTTTGACAGCGGGACAATATGATATGAGTTATCCTGGTTCTGACCCAGTTTGACAGCGGGACAACATGATATGAGTTATCCTGGTTCTGACCCAGTTTGACTGAGGGACAACATGATATGAGTTATCCTGGTTCTGACCCAGTTTGACAGCGGGACAATATGATATAAGTTATCCTGGTTCTGACCCAGTTTGACTGAGGGACAACATGATATGAGTTATCCTGGTTCTGACCCAGTTTGACTGAGGGACAACCTAACCCTTAACCCGACCCTAACCTAACCCTTAACCCTGACCCTAACCTTAACCCTAACCTTAACCTAACCCTTAACCCTGACCCTAACCCTAACCTAACCCTGACCTTAACCAAACCCTTAACCCTGACCCTAACCTTGATCCTAACCTGACCCTAACCTTAACCAAACCCCTAACTCTGACCCTAACCTTAACCAAACCCTTAACCCTGACCCTAACCTTAACCCTGACCCTAACCTAACCCCTTAACCCGACCCTAACCCTTAACCCTGACCCTAACCTTAACCCTAACCTTAACCTAACCCTTAACCCTGACCCTAACCCTAACCTAACCCTGAACCTAACCCCTGACCCTAACCTTAACCAAACCCTTAACCCTGACCCTAACCTTAACCAAACCCCTAACCCTGACCCTAACCTTAACCAAACCCCTAACCCTGACCCTAACCTTAACCTAACCCTTAACCCTGACCCTAACCTTAACCAAACCCTTAACCCTGACCCTAACCTTAACCAAACCCCTAACCTTAACCCTAACCTTAACCGAACCCTTAACCCTGACCCTAACCCTTAACCCTGACCCTAACCTTAACCTAACCCTGACCCTAACCTTAACCAAACCCTTAACCCTAACCTTAACCCTAACCCTTAACCCTGACCCTAACCTAACCCTGACCTTAACCCTGACCCTAACCTTAACCTAACCCTTAACCCTGACCCTAATCCTGACCCTAACCTTAACCTAACCCCTGACCCTAACCTTAACCAAAACCTTAACCTTAACCTTAACCTAACCTTAACCTAACCCTGACCCAACCCTTAA